>NW_026705368.1:0-50001 GCF_029867415.1 Vicia villosa
CCATTCAATCAACTGAAGCTTGAAAATCTCAATTTTTATCAATCAATTGAAGCTTGAAAATATCAATTGTAATCAATCAATTGAAGAGACCATTCATCAATCAAATGTGACTTGAAAAAATCGCTTGTAATCAATTGATTAACCAGACCATTCAATCCATTGATGTCATTCAATTCATTGAAGTCATTCAATCCATTGAAGCTTAAAATAGTTTATAAGTGTAAAATACAATTTTGAATACCTTCAGCTAAGACTTTGTAAGTGAGCTCCTTCAAAAGATCCAGATCCACTAAAATTCTAACATAGTGACCAAAAGCCCTGTCAAATGATAGTTTGTTGGATGTAGAGTCAATACAAATATGTGTTCCAATACTACTTGCTATTGCAAATAAGATTTTTGGCCTCCAATATTCTTGAGACAATCCATGAATGCAAATCCACACCTGTGTCGAGGTTTGATTTAGGTTAGAAGGAACAAAATCTTTAGTCCAATAGAAAGGGTTGAGCATTCCTAATTCAGATTCCAAGAAGTAGATGACCTAACTGTGCTAACATCTTCAATGCACAAAAAGGAGAACTCAAAGAAACTCTTTCTCAAAGAGGTTAAACCCCATTTACTTGATTTCCATTGTTCCTTTAGCTTAGCACGCAAGCTAACTACCGTGAGAGGTGTGGATCCCTTTGGCCTTATAATACGGCCGTGAAGGTTAGGCTAGCACGCTTCAATACCTTATTGATATTCATCTTTTGGTATGGAGGTTGTTATTCTATCCCCTTTGACGCAGAGGATAGGAAGTTGGCTCAAAGGAAGGTTACAAACATTGTGATCAACTTGTGCAAAAGTTTTAGGTTGAAAGGTTTTTTGTATTTATTTTGGTGTTTTTTGTTGTTGTTGCTGATTGTCGCAATCAGAGCAGCTTCAGGGAAAAGAGAAAGAAAATGAAGATCTTACATCATGAAGCCTTGAAATCAAAAAATGGAGATGACGATGAACAATCAGTCATAATTTCTCATCTTCAATGCAAATAACTTTATCAAAATATCTAAAGAATTAATTGAGTTGTTAGAAAAATGTGAGAAATCTATTTTTTTTAATGAGAAGTTATGATGATTTAATTAAATAGAAATTATTTATTACTTAAAATAGGAGGAGACTATACCAAAAACAAAAGCATTATATAATTATTAAGGGGTTATTTATAAGAATTGAATTAAAATAATATCAAAGTTTAAAAATGATTGTAACTATTGATGTAATTCATTAGTGTGATTTGATCCATCCTTATAAATTATTTATAAATTCAGATTCTGATGAAGGAAAGTCGAGTTCTCTCGAACTATTCGTTTTAAGGAAGTTTATTAATCACTTGAGCCCAATTATTCGGTTCAGAAATTTGTGTCTTTATTTATAAAGACATGGAGAATCCCTTTATGTTTCTCGTTAATATTTATTATTATTATTATTATTATTATTATTATTATTATTATTATTATTATTATTATTATTATTATTATTATTATTATTATTATTATTATTAAAATTAAATTAGTTATAGTATCTTTAGTGTAAATTGTGTTAAAAAATTTAAATCATCTTAAAATAAAATAAAAAAAGTGACTTATGTGATATTGAATCATTGTGTTGATTGACTGAAAATACCGGCACCCAACTAAATTTAAGGGTATTAGAATCTTCACCAATTATTATTTTCATTTTTTGTATTCTCTCTTTTCAAGCATAATTATACCAGGCATCTTTTATGTTATTTTATTGTTACAAGTTGGTCCCTTAAGTTTTTTTATAATAACTTTATCCTTTAAATTAATAAATGTGTGTAGAATTATCATTTTTTATCCTTTTTTTTAATCTTTGATGAAATCAATCACGCAAAATATACAAAGTTTCAACAATATATTAACATCCTAAATACATAAAATAACATAAAAAAATAATAAAATCAGATCCTAATTCAACCAAAAAAACTTAAAGAATCGAGTTGTTAAAAAAAAAAACTTACAGGATCGAGTTGTTACAAAAAAAAAAATTTAAGTAGCAATCTAGTACAATAAAATAACTTAAAAGACCCAAGTTATAATTAAATCCTCTTTTTAATAATATATATTTTTTAATTTTTTTTAAAAGTAAAGAGGATTCTAATGAAAATTATAAGTTGGTCCATTAATATGATTAGGTAGGAAAATTATAAGGATGACGATTTAAATTTAGATTGTACACCCTCCGGTGACTATTATAAGCAAAAAAAATGGTCTAATTCTTGGTCACTATTATAAGCAAAAATCAATTATTACTAAATCATTTAATGCTGTAATTCCTAAGATACCCCTATATTTCATTTTTCAATACTTCATTAAATTTAATAAAGAGGATATTATAGTAAATTTAATCAATGTTTTCTCCAAAATCTAAAAAGTTAACTACACTTAATTGAATTTCTTAATAATCGTGAAAACCATTTTTTTTGCTTATAAATGTGACCGGAGGGTGTAGGTTCTAACGTTGTCTTTTTTCCTCTTCTTGACTTAAATTATCTCTTATCATGAAGGTTCAACGACAACAAACAAATCAGACCTTAATACTTGATCAAAAAAAAAAGACCAGGCCTTAATACACTTTTACATTTAAATAATAAATAATGGGTCTTAGCACTTTGACCCTCGTAGACTCAAATTATTTCTTACTTGGAAAGTTAAAGAATTCAATGCTTAAAAAAAATTATCATAATTCATATTTTGGATATTAAAGTCTAGGTTTTTTTTGTGCCTTCAGTTATTTGCTGTTTTAGTTATCTTAAAGATTGGTTTTAATCCGATTCCATTTCTTCTCACAGATATGTTGGGAAAATTATCAGAAAAAGTGAGCACTCAATTCCTGACCCTAATGCCAAATAAACAAACTTGTACGTTAAGAATTTGGACCCAGATCTTACCAAATCTCTTCTTAAAGAAACATTCTCTTCTTTTGGAATAATTATTAGCTTGGCTTTTGCAAAGGATGAGAAGGGTTTGTCAAAAGGTTTTGGATTTATGAACTATGAAACAGAAAAATGAATGGATCACGATTTGGTAATTTAGTTTTCTTTTCAGTACATGGTCTTTTGTGCTTGTGCACCAAATTGCACTTTCCTGAATGTTGATTCCTTGTATATATCTGGTTTTGATTTGTCATAACTAGATTCAAAGAACTTGTATGTTGAGCAAGGGCACAGAAAAAGGTTGAACAAGATCTTGGATCAGTGGTTTGTGGCATGGTTTTAAATTGCGGTTGCGGTTGCGGATGCAGATGCGGTTGCAGTTGCGGATGCTGCGATGCGCATTGCGGCCGTTGCGGCATGAATTAAAATTAAAAAATATTTCAAATACACCATTAAAAAACACTTAATGTTAATATTTTACATTACGAATCACATATAAATTAAGTCTATGGGTTCTTAAATGTTGAGTTATGATGAAAATATGTGAAAAAACATGGATGAAGGTGTTTGATGCAAATTATAGTGTTGTTGGACCTGTGATTACAAATCACACCGCAATTGCGGTCCGATGCGGATGCGAAGGCTACCGCATCAGCAATATTGCGGCACCAATTGCGGTTGCGGACCGCAATTTAAAACCATGGTTTGTGGCAAGATGCATGGAGAAAAACTTGAAATACAAGGTAATTCCATACCCTTTTTCCCATAGTTGACTAATCAATTTCAGCTTTCTTATTTTGTCACATTTAATTATCAGGGATCCAACATTTATGTGAAGAACATTACAGTAACTTCTGTAAAAGTTATGCCAAGAATAGTGCGAGTAACTATGAATTGGCCATTGTCACGTAATGTATCCTTAATGTTGAGTTAACTAAACATACTTAAGTCCATGTCCTTCGCAAGAGAAAGGTGCGATGGATGACATAAAATTCTGCCAAAAAAGCATCCGCGCCAAAAACCTTGGAAGTTTCTAATACTCATGTGTTTTGAAGAAACTTTCATCAATATTTATGATAGAGCAAAATTGATTGAGAGAATTTTATTTATCTGAGAGTTGTGAAAACAAAGGAGGAGAGAGTCCTCCATGGAACAAGCAACTTAGGGAAGATAGTATATGAAGACGTTTTCACCAGGATGCAAATACATCTTTTGTTTCTCCAATCCCATCAAATACCATATGCAAAAAGATTATAGCAGTAGTAAGAATCATAAGTTCCCGCTCTAGGCCATTTGTTACGTTGTTAAAAAATATGCATTAAAGAATTCACAATTTAGCCAAGGGTTTATTGAGTGGTTGCAATGTTGGACACAATGAAAGAAGGACTCATCCTTCAAGGTGAAGCATGTGCACTGAGCCTTGGAGCACAAATTATGCCGATGCAACATAAATAGTGTACATAGCTGAGTTGTGAGAGTCAAAATAAAATTTATTCTATCTACTATATATATAGTAACAAATGAATTGCATGCTCTACCAAAGTTTTCCTTTATGTTAAAATAAATTACACTATCCATAGGACTATTTGGTAACTAACAAATGTTCCCATTTAACCATTCACTTCTCATATTACATGATGTCAAGTGTTCATTTTTACATTTTAAATCCAATTTCATATTCTAATCACTCTATTCCTTTGCTCACTACATGTCACCGTTTTTATTTTCTTCAAGGATTTCTCCCTTACCTTGTCTGCTATTGGTAATCACTTTCTGTGAGTTTTTCTTTTTGATTTTTTCATTCTTTTCTCTTGGTCTCTTCTCTTCTCTCAAAAATCTACTATCTATCAATAGCAAATGAATTGCATGCTCTACCAAAATTTCCCTTTATGTTAAAATAAATTACACTATCAATTGAACTATTCGGTAACTAACAAATGTTCCCATTTAACCATTCACTTCTCATATTACAGAAGGCCAAGTGTTTATTTTTTACATTTCAAATCCAACTCCAGATTCTAATCACTCTATTCCTTTGCTCGCCACGTGTCACCGTTATATTTTCTTCAAGGATTTCTCCCTTACCTTGTCTGCTATCGGTAATCACTTTCTATGAGTTTTTCTTTTTCATTTCTTCCTTCTTTTCTCTCGGTCTCTTCTCTTCTCTCAACAATAAACCTATCCAACAATTCAAGAACCAATCACCATCTTTATCACACCAAAACCTGAAAAATTGAGAATTTCAGAAACGTACCTTCC
Organism: Vicia villosa; assembly: GCF_029867415.1. NCBI lineage: Eukaryota > Viridiplantae > Streptophyta > Magnoliopsida > Fabales > Fabaceae > Vicia > Vicia villosa. The sequence continues at coordinate 5,193 of NW_026705368.1, forward strand.
AAGATTCATATACTTTACCCAAAAACTTCAAGATCCTCGTACAAAACTTCCAATTCTTCATCATATTTCCAAATCTTCATCCTACTTCCCGATCTTCATCGCAACAAACCCAGATCATTGTTTGTATTATAGTTATTGACAGGGCCGTCTTTGAGGGTGTGCAAGGTGGGCTATCGCACAGGGCCTCAAATTTTTCAGGGTTAAACTATAGGTTAATAGGGCCCCATAAATTATTTGTCAGGTTAAATCGTGATTAAATTGGGCCTCTATTTATTTTTTCATAGGTAAATTATAGCTAACCTACACAGGGCCTCCAAAAACTTGAGACGGCTCTGGTTATTGACTTCTCTAAATTTATACTATATATTATACATGTTTTTTTTTCTTTTTCCTATTTTCCTTTTTAATAGTTGTCTTAGCTATTTCAGGTTGATTTGTGAATGTTGATATGTCTGAATTTATAGATTTTAATGATTTTTCAGTTAATTTTTCTTGCCCATTTCAAATGTAACCGATAATTTTAATGTTTCTAATCTTCTCTCTTTCTCTATTTATTTAATTTCATCTGGTACAGATCTGAATTTAGGAAGGACTCAATGAATTCACGAATATGAAGTGAGAGAAAAGATGATGATTGCAAGAAAAGATAATAGTATAAGAAGCACGAAAGTAATGTACATTTAAAAGTGATGATTATTAATGTAGAAATATTTGATTTGGGTTAAGATATTTTAATTAAAGGGTTTTCATTTTTATAATTTATTTTTACTTTTAATAAAAGGGACTTTGTGAATGATAAAGTTAATATTTTTTCAATTAATTTTTCTTGCTCGTTTCAATCATAATAAATAATTCTTATGTTGCTAGCTTTTGAATTTGAACTAGTACTTCTACCCGTGCGTTGCACGGGACAAATTTTTGATAGATATTTTATGTTTATAATAAAAATATTAATGTTTAAACTCATGAGCCAGTAATATTCTCAAGAAAAACTCGTCTGAGTGTGGTTCTCCGCATGACAACTAATCCAAGTCTTCACCTGAATAGTTTCTGCACCACAACCTAATAAGGCCAGGATGGGTTGGGGTTCTACGGTCTCTCAGCTTCTACAGTTCAATGAAAGCAATAATGTCTTCGCAATTAACTCGCTAAACATATATTACAAACAAGGAACCTCCACTGAGCGGAAGGATTCTCACGTGCGCCTGCACATGACTATACCCTCCACCTAATTTCTTATGTGTACTTAATCCGGGTTAGGATTTGTCCATAATGTATCACTTGTAACAGAATCCACACAAGTAACAGAACCAAAGAACCAAACAAGAACAAAATAAAAATAAAACAAATAGAAATAACCCTTTCTTTGGAAACAATAAAAAGATGGTCCCCAGTGAAGTCGCCATTTTTCTGTCGCGGGGAAAAATCGTAGTCTTTTTTCGGGATGAGACACCTGATGCCTTCTTTGGGCTCGAGTGCTCAAAAAATGATTTTTCTTTTGTACGGACCAAACTTTATATTGTTTCCAAAAGAGGAAAAGGAAAAAAGTTGCAATAACCTTAAAAGTGGGGGAGAGATCTTGGGTAAGAGGGTTGGTTATACGAAGGGAAGGTATTAGCACCCAACGTATCTATAGTACTCTATAGGTTTCTTTGTTTTATTTATTCCATTCTTGAAAGGTTCTTGTGAAATAGGTGGGACCTAAGGTGTTTGTTTGATTATGCTCGCAAAGATCATCGCGATCCTCTGCATACATATCCCCTAGAGGGAATCAGAGCATCTGTAGCTCGGGGTCTACGGGTGCTAAGGTTTAAATGGTTTTTTTTGTTTTGTTTTGCTCGCCAAGGATCGACCTTGTGCCTACGTATTCTCAAAGGGATGTTGAGAAAGTCAGAGCAATCGTAGTTCCCACTTATGCTAGTGGAAGCAAAGGAAAAGAGACAAATGTCATCTAAATGTTCGATGTATCTAATCTATATCATCACATACATCTGTTTGATTTTTGTTTAAAAATCTCTTCATTATAAGCCCGGGGCCATGCCACTTAGGGTGCTTAGAATGATAAAGATGTTTTTGTTGTTTTAACCAGCCTTGTGGCAAAAACTTTTAATGAAGTCAGCCTTGTGACAAAAAGTTTTGATTAATCAGCCAGCCTCGTGGCAAAAGTTTCAACGAAGTCAGCCTTGTGACAGAAACTTTGATTAATCATCCAGTACGGTGGTAAAACAGTTTGATTGATTAGCCAGCCTTGTGGCAAAAAGAAGTTTGATTGATTAGCCAGCCTTGTGGCAAAAAGAAGTTTGATTGATTGATTGATTGTTTGTGATGATATAAAAGAGATACTCCTAGCATAGAGATGAAAAATGTCTAATCTCCTAGGGTATTTGATTTGGATATTGGGGATGCTTATAAGAAGCCCGTGGGTCCTTGTACAAAGCCCAAGAGGAGGCTATCCGAGGGTCCTTGCATTGTAAGCCCAAGAGGAGGCTATGGGAGGGACAATCCAGGGTCCTTGCATTGTAAGCCCAAGAGGAGGCTATGGGAGGGTCACTCGTTTGTACAAAGCCCAAGGGGAGGCATGGTATAGTTGGTCTGAGCTCTTAGAGCGATTTCACCGGGAAACCATACTCTATGTCCTAACCTAAACTAGTGGAGATTCTTTGCATGAAGCCCAATAGGAGGCTATGGGGAACCTAGTGTTGTACTAAGTTGAACAAGCACACATATCACACATATGAACAAGTATGAACAAACATGAACAGGTATGAACAATTATATATATATGACAAAGTGTGTGTATATAATGGAGTTTATGAAGGAAATATACCTGTAAGCATGATCCGTTTGTATACACAGGGGCTCGGGACTTACACTCGGGGAGAGGTCCGCTTGAGTTTATTCACAGCTATGTAAACAGGTATTTACAAAGGCTTGGGACTTATACCTACATGGAGGCCCATGGTATATTTTTTGGGAAGATTTAAAGAAAAACCTTCATTTTTGGTTTGTTATTCAAAGTTAAAAATCAAACTGATCGAGATATGTACAAAACAGTGTGTGTACAATGAAATACCTAATTTCATGTACAGGAATGGGTATGTACAAAAGGGGCTTGGGACTTATACCTACGTGGAGGCCCGTGTTTTATTCACAAAACATGGTTGACTGTTTTATTTACAGACGCGAGGTTTCGCTTTTGAAAGATTGTTTGAAAATTGTTTTGAAAAGTATTGTTTTGAAAGAAGTTTATTCTGTTTGAAGAAAAACTGTACAAAAAAGAAAAGAAATGGGACTTACACTCTCTAATATTCGAGAGGCCCCACTTCGTTTTGAAAATCAATTGATCAATTAAAAGGATTTAATCAAAAAGAAGTGGTTTATCGTTTTTGAAAAGAATTGTGATCGCTCGTTTTAAAACGATTTGAATTTGAAAGAAATCAACTTAATTAAGTTTAAAACAAGTTTTAATGCTTAATTAAGACCTATGTGATTAGGGTTTGATCACAAAATATTTACAAGTGATTAGGTTTGAAAATTAAATGAAAAAACAATATTTAAAGTATTTAAAAAAACACTTAAAATGTATCATTTTAAACCTAATTAAAAACATATTAAATAAATCTTTTTTTGTGATTTTTTTGATATTGTCAAAATATGTCTATTAAATAAGAAGTGTTTAAAAAATGAAGAAAAAATAAGTTATTTTGATGGGTTAAATTAATTGATGAAGTTGTGAAGAAAATGAAAGAAAATAGTGTTAAAAAAGAGGGTTTGGTCTCACAAGGGTTTGAACCCACGACCTGGAGGTTACCAACCAAAACACTTGCCAACTGAGCTGCGCGCGCAGCTTGTAAATAACACGCTTCCATTTAATTATATTTTAAAACGAACCATTTGAATTTCTGAACAAAAAAATGGCGCCAAGAACACATCCCTAACTTGATTTTGAATTTTCTGAAAACTGAGTTGTTTTGATCAATCAAAGGGTCTATCTCACTCGGTTTTTCACGAGGAACATGATGGTGATCTCAGAATTCATTTATTTTTGCTCTAAAGGGGTCAATTTTCGCATGAACATGAAGAACCCTAAAACTGAAATTCAAAGTGAAATCGTGTATGATCATGATATGATGCAATTGATTGAGGGTTAATGATCCTCATAGGTGCAGAAACAAGATGGTATGCTCATATTTCATTTATGATGCGTGATTCATAGAGTTTGAAGTTCAAGTGTTCTTACCTTAAAAACGGCAAAAGTGAGGATCGAATTCTGCAAATGAGGGCTTCCAGATGTTGTTTCTTGATCTGAACACCTTCAGTGGACCTTATGGAACATGTTTGGATGCTTGGAACTATCTGAATTCATCTGTGCTAAGCTGTGGTACCCGACCTGCATAACCTTGGAGTGTGAATCGAATTTGAAGATTATGAGGTTACAGATCATATGTGAGTGCTTGGATCATTCATATGAAGTATATGGAAGGTGTTAGAAGTGATAGTTTGGACAGAAATGATCTTGAATGGATTTTGGCATGATAAGGCCATGGTTATGCACATTTGAGAAGTGAGGTAGTGATTTTGAGCTTGAGGTGTTTTTGGGGTGTATGAGTGGTTCAAACAAGTTTCAAATGATGTTTATGAGTTGTGGGAAGCATCATTTTGCTCAGAACTTCAAAGGTTTAGAGGTTGAGCATTTTACCTCTTTGAAACTTAAGAAACTTGCAATTCAAGAAAGAAGAGAGAAAACCTATAATTGTGAGGTTTTGGTGTGAATTGAAGAGTGGAAATGACCTCTATTTATAGGCCAAGAGTTCTGAATACAAGCCTTGCAAGTTGCTTCAATGTTTGATGATTTGGCTTAAGAGATAAAATGGAATCTTTCACATTAAATGCAAATGGTTAAAGTAACTAAACCATGGTTATTTTGGCCAAGCTTCTTATCTCTTTCCTATCTGATCTTAAACCAGAAAATATCTCTCAATCATTGCTTTGGTGTGTCATCACTTGAATTATAGGTCATGTAGTCTTGAAACTTAGTGAAAAATGGTGAAAATTCAAGTGAAAATGATCACTAAATGCATAATTCAAAACCATAGCTATGCTCCATATTTTTTCATGCTCTTGGACATTTTGGAAAGCTCATATTACACACTTCAAAACCCTAGTTGAAAGTTTCTTCAAGATCCTTAAGGAAGTGGGTGAAAAAGATCCATGAACTTTGAGAAAAATGAAGTTTTAAGTGAAATTTTCATAAGATACCAACTTTGAAGCTCCATATCTCTTAAATGGTTGATCTTATGAAAAAAAATTATATGTGTCAAAGTTGTTCATTGGATCAAAATCTACAACTTTCATGTTGGAAGTTTTTTTCAGTTTGTAGGTGAAATTTTGAGAAATTCCCTTCCAAAGTTTGGAAAAAACCATTGAAAAACACTTAGAAATTTTTCTAAGTATGAAAAGTCAAACTTTTGACTTTTGATTCTTGATTGATTTTCTTGATTTTCCTTGATCAAATGACTTCTCATATCATATATTGATGATTCAAAACTTCAAAAGTCATGGTTGACCAAAATTCCCCAAAAGTCAATGGTGATCTTGTACAGTTGACTTTTTCAGACGAATCGCGTTTCTTGAGATTTCAAGTGAAACAGGCTATCCTCATCAAATGAATAGTATGAATGGATTACATTGAAGCATTAGAGGATATTGAGCCATGGTTTGAGTTGTGGCACCATGTCCTGATTAAAAAGTCAGTTGCTCAGTGAATTAGGTCAAAAAACCCTAATTGTCGACCTGATGAAATTGATGCCTGTAGGTCTTGAATTGAGATGTAATTTCCATTGTATATTGTCATAGGGATTATTTGAGGATGATTGAAACCTTTGATTGACTTCCTGGGGGTTTTTAGGGTTTCCCAAATGTGATCCCTGATTTCAGTCCCTGATAGTTTAAAACCCTGATCTGAGGATTTGTCTGATCAATCTTTGTGTAGGAGATGTTCTGAGCCAATGGATTAGGTCAAAATGATGCACTTGGGGTCTTGAGGTCATGTCCCAAGTCATTAGGTCAAATCCTGAGCAAAAGTCAGGAGTATGCTGTCTTCAGTCAAAACCCTAATTCAGTCGATTCAAAGCTGTTGAGTTTGTTGAAGTGAATCTCTGGGGACCAAATGTTGATTGTTGATGAAGATAGTTCTTTTGAAATGAAGGGAGAACAAAACCCTAATTGATTGTTACTTGTACTGATGAGTGATTTCCTGATTAAACCCTGCTAAGCACAAGTAGCAAACACAAGCTATGCAATTTGTTAGAGATGCAAATGATGCATATGCAAATGATATGAGGTGGTATCTTAGGTCAAAAATTGGGGTATGACAGATGCCCCTATTTAAGTTTCTTCAACCTGAGACATGAAGATTGAAAATCTTCGTTTTGATAGGGTGGAAGAGACTTAAATATCAGAAGACGCAAATTTTGGACCTAAGATACCAAAATTGCGAATGATGCAAGGATATCTTTACCGAGGGATATCAAAACTGACTCCGCTGGGGAAAAGAGATTGGGAAGGATGTCTCAATCCGTTTTAGGAAGAGAATCCGTTTTCTTTCTTTTCGGGGAAGCAAGTGTACGCTTCACCGGGGAATGATAGCTTTGTAAGAAAAGCTTACCTATCGACATTATCGACTATCAACACAGGGATAGACTTCTTTAATAATGCGAAGGTGAAAGGTATGAAACTGTGTTACCGACTACCAGCATGGTGATAGACTTGTCATGGTAAAGAGAGTTTCAAAGGTTCGGTTAATATTACCGAATATCAGCAGGGTGATAAACATGTTAAATAATATAACCAGAACAAAAGGATTACCGACTACCAGCCTCGTGATAGCGGTTTTGAAGACATGATCAATTATCAGCCAAGTGATAAAATGATCCTGGAGACTTTGCTAGGGAAATTACTGGTTATTCAGCCTTGTGAACAGTAATAAGACCCTGATTGTCAAGTGGTCTTCATGATTGATTTCCTAGAGAGGAAAAAGCTTTTTGGAAGAGACATAAGCTGCTCAGATGATGAGGCTATTGCTTATTGTCTGTTTTTCACGACTCTGTTTGAGGAATCGGAATTTGAATCTTTGGTAAAGACAAGGTTCTAACCAAGAATGAATTGGAAAGAGACAGTCAAACAAGACTTTGTACCCATGAGGAATGAACTCAACTGGGTATTTTCTCCTTTGTTTTGAGAGGAGAAAACTAAAGCAACCTTCTTCCACGAGGAATGATCTCAGTGGGGAACTGGAGAAACAAAATGTTCTTTCTGCTTATGGGTGACAACCTACTTGGAGAGATGACACGCCCATACTTGTTTCTTTTCTTCTTTTTTTCTCTTCTTTTTTCTTCTTTTTGAGGATAAATATATCCTAAACAAGTGATTTTAAAGCAAACATTGAAAAATGCAAGAATGCATAAATGATGCAAATATGTATGAATGATGAATGTCATGAATGTAGCATGCATGCTGACGAGACTGACAGACAAAAGAGTATATACTGGAGAGGGACCGACGTCGCAATACAACCAGATACTTGGCAAATGTTCTTCAACACGGTGTAGATAACACGGGTGATGAATGGTGTTGCGTGTTTTAAACTTCTCTGGGGAAGACAAGAATCTTTTCTCATTGAGATGGAAGAACTTCTTCACTGGAGATGGAAAATCTTCGTCACTGAGGATAAAAGACCTTCTTTACTGGGGATAGAAGAGCTTCTTCACTGGGGATAGAAGAGCTTTTCCTATCATAATCTTTGATTCATCCGATGGAGATAGCTGTTGATGTTCCTTCGGTTGTTCACCACTCAAAGGAAAGTTTCGCTTTTATTTTGAAAAAGAAAAGTGAAGTAAATTCATTTAAAACTTATTTTTTCTTTTTTTTTTCAAAAACGAATAACACAATTAAAGCGTCATTTTGCAAGCTAAAAGAAATTAGAGATTGCAAACAAATGGGCACAAGGCTCAAATTTATTTAATAGGATGGAAATCCGCTAAAGGCGTGATTCCATGGAGTATTTACAAAAGTTGGAAATGGTAATTATGCGGAAAAGGCTACATTGAAAGCAATAACCACTATCCCCTTAACAACTTTGAGTTCCAACTGTGTTTGTCGCTTCAGATTGATAATGATTTGATCGAAGATCCTTTGATGGAAAAAGACTCCTCAGGTGACGAAGTACAGACTAATGCAGTTACTTTGTCATAAATCCCTAATTTTTGCCTAGATTGCCTTTTCAGGTTTTCAATCTACCAGGATGAATTTTTTTCTGTTTATTGTCTCTAATTTTTGCCTGGACCGCCCTTTCGGGTTTTCAGTCCACCGAGACGCTCATTTTTGCCTAAGTCGCCCTTTGCGGGTTTTCGACTTACCGAGCTGTTCTTTTGTATTTTTTAGACAAAGTATTTCTTGACTGCATCAGCATTCACAGGATATGGGAGTTCATCACCATCCATGGTTGCAAGAGTCATGGCGCCGCCAAAAAATGTTCTTTGGACAACATACGGGCCTTCGTAATTAGGAGACCATTTGCCCCTAGAATCTGGTTGAAAAGACAAGATCTTTTTAAGCACGAGGTCGCCTTCTCGAAATTCACGAGGTCGAACCTTTTTATTGAAGGCTTGTTTCATCCTTGCTTGGTATAACTGTCCATGGCATAGAGCAGTCATACGTTTTTCTTCGATTAAGTTCAACTGATCGTATCTGTTTTGACACCATTCAGCCTCTGATAACTTAGTTTCCATGAGGACTCTCATTGATGGGATTTCAACTTCTACGGGGAGCACAGCTTCCATGCCGTATACTAGAGAAAAGGGAGTTGCCCCTGTTGAAGTACGCACTGAAGTACGGTACCCATGTAAAGCAAATGGCAGCATTTCATGCCAGTCTTTGTAAGTGACGACCATTTTCTGGACGATCTTCTTAATGTTCTTGTTAGCAGCTTCAACGGCGCCGTTCATTTTTGGCCTGTAAGGAGAAGAGTTATGATGCTCAATCTTGAATTCCTCACATAATTCTTTCATCATTTTGTTGTTCAAGTTTGAACCATTGTCAGTAATGATCTTGCTGGGAATACCATATCGGCAAATGATGTTATTCTTGATAAACCTCACAACCACTTGTCTTGTAACATTGGCATAAGACGCTGCTTCGACCCATTTGGTGAAGTAATCAATTGCTACCAAGATGAAACGATGACCGTTTGAAGCTTTTGGTTCGATCATTCCAATCATATCGATACCCCACATGGAGAAAGGCCACGGAGATGAAAGAACGTTGAGTAGAGTCGGTGGCACATGGATCTTATCTGCGTAGATCTGGCACTTGTGACATCTCTTCACGTGTTTGTAACAGTCAGATTCCATTGTCAACCAATAGTATCCTGCTCTTAAGATCTTTTTGGACATTGCATGCCCATTTGAATGAGTTCCAAAGGACCCTTCATGCACTTCATGCATTAACATGTCTGCTTCGTGTCTATCCACGCATCTGAGCAAAACCATGTCGAAGTTTCTTTTGTATAGCACGTCTCCGTTCAGGAAAAAACTGCCAGAAAGTCTCCTTAGAGTCTTCTTGTCTTTGTTTGATGCCCCAAGCGGGTACTCTTGAGTTTGAAGGAAGCGTTTGATGTCGTGGAACCACGGTTTATCATCGATGACTGCTTCAGTTGCAAACACATAGGCGGGCCTTTCAAGGCGCGTAATTCTGACTGTAGGCATATCGTTCCAATGATTGACTTTGAACATGGAAGATAAAGTAGCCAAGGCGTCTGCCATTCGATTCTGATCTCGAGGTATATGATGCAATTCAACCTTGTTGAAGAAAGTCAACAGACGTCTTGCATAATCTCTGTAAGGAATCAAGCCAGGGTGGTAAGTTTCCCACTTGTCTTTGATTTGGTTGATCACAAGGGCTGAATCTCCATATATGTCTAGGATTTTGATCCTTAAGTCAATGGCTTCTTCGAGACCCATGATACAAGCTTCATATTCTGCGATGTTGTTGGTGCACTCAAATAACAATCTGGCGGAGAACGGGATATGAGTACCCTTGGGAGTGATGATGATTGCCCCAATTCCATTGCCAAAAGCGTTTACTGCTCCATCAAAAATTAGGCCCCATCTTGATCCAGGCTCAGGACCTTCTTCTGGTAACGGTTCATCACAATCTTTCATCTTCAGGTACAAGACATCTTCATCAGGAAAGTCAAGCTTGAGAGATTGATATTCATTAATTGGTTGATGCGCCAAGTGATCGGCAAGAATGCTTCCTTTGACCGCTTTTTGAGCACGGTACTCAATGTCATATTCAGATAACAGCATTTGCCATCGGGCAATCCTTCCTGTTAATGCAGGCTTTTCAAAGACGTACTTGATCGGATCCATTTTGGAGATTAACCAAGTAGTATTGTTGATCATGTATTGGCGGAGACGTTTTGAAGCCCAAACCAAAGCACAACATGTTTTTTCGAGCATGGAGTAACGAGACTCACAGTCTGTGAATTTCTTACTCAGGTAATAGATGGCATGCTCCTTCTTACCAGTTTCATCTTGTTGTCCAAGCATACAACCCATGGATTCTTCCAACACAGTAAGGTACATGATTAGTGGTTTTCCTTCAACTGGAGGAATCAATATTGGTGGTTCTAACAGGTATTCTTTGATACTGTCGAACGCTTTCTGGCAATCTTCAGTCCATACAACCCCTTGATCTTTGCGGAGAAGCTTGAAAATTGGTCCACATGTAGCAGTCATTTGAGAGATAAATCTGGAGATATAGTTCAATCGTCCGAGAAATCCTCTTACTTGCTTTTCAGTTTTTGGTGCAGGCATCTCTTGAATAGCTCTGACTTTGTCGGGATCTACTTCAATACCTCTTTGGCTGACAATGAAACCCAAGAGTTTTCCAGATCTAACCCCAAAAGTACATTTGTTAGGATTCAAGCGAAGCTGATATTTCCTTAATCGTTGAAACAACTTCAAAAGGTATTCAATATGTTCTTCTTCTGTGCTGGACTTGGCTATCATGTCGTCCATATAAACTTCAATTTCTTTATGCATCATGTCATGAAAGAGAGTAGTCATTGCTCTTTGGTAAGTTGCGCCTGCATTTTTTAATCCAAATGGCATCACTTTGTAGCAAAAGGTACCCCATGGGGTGATGAAAGATGTCTTCTCCATGTCTTCAGGAGCCATCTTGATCTGATTATAACCGGAGAACCCGTCCATGAAGGAAAAGACATTGAACTTAGCGGTGTTATCAACCAACATGTCAATATGTGGTAATGGAAAGTCATCTTTTGGACTGGCCTTGTTCAAGTCACGGTAGTCAACACACATTCTGACTTTGCCATCCTTCTTTGGAACTGGCACTATGTTGGCCAACCATTGAGGATACTCAGAGGTGACAAGAAAACCTGCGTCGAGTTGCTTTTGAACTTCCACTTTGATCTTGTTAGCCATATCAGGGTGAGTCCTTCGCAATTTCTGCTTAACCGGCGGACATTCTGGCTTCAATGGCAAGTAATGCTGAACAATATTAGTATTCAACCCAGGCATGTCTTGGTAGGACCAGGCAAACACGTCAACATATTCTTTGAGAAGGTCTGTCAACTTACTCTTGACATTAGCATCAAGCAGCGATCCAACGGTCACTTCTTTTTTGTCTTCTTCAGAACCCAAGTTGATCTTTTCTAGAGGCTCTTTGTGAGGCAGAATGGCTCTTTCCTCGTGCTTAAGTAATCGAGAAATCTCGTCCGGGATCTCCTCTTCTTCCTCTTCTTCGGCTTCGAACACAGGAAACTCAAAGTTGGGAGAGGGCATAGGGTTATTGCATTCAATGGGTTTATCAATAGTAAATCTGCACATGTGATTTATATTTATTTCAGAAAATTTTATGAATGCAAGAGTGTATGCAGATTTTTTTTTTTTGAAAAAGTTTTTTCATTTTGGTTTTTTAGGATTACCATTTCCAGAAAAAAAAGCAAAAAAATAAAACATATAATGTAGGGAATTCAAAATGACACTTTATTTATGATTCATTTTTGAAACAAAGCCCTAAACACAAACTCATTTGTCTTGGGCGGGACAAAGAGGGAAACTTTTAAAACAAAGCCCTATACACAAAGTTATTTGGGCGGAACATTTAAAAGCAAAGCCCTATAAAACATCTCTCTGCTTTGGGCAAGGCAGGAGGTCAAAATAACAGCGAAGTGATTACTTTGAGAGGCGAACAACATTCGGAACGTCGACAGCCTTCCAGTAGCAACGAACTCCTCTGTGTATTATGTATTCAGGAAAATTCTCCCCAGAATTATCTTCAGTGTTGACATTGACTGCTGGTCGAGCAGGATTTGGAGGTCCTGGTTTGTCAACCTTGTTCTTTGTAGAGTTGAAACGGTCTTCTTCTACTTCTTGAAGAGCATAAGACGAGTCACAATCTCCAGAATTTTCAGGATGTATTTCCCAGTCTTCAGGATGAAGAGACTCATTGTCAGCGACACTTTCCGAGTCAGTTGCGGGACCATCTTCCCCTTCATCTTCAAAAATGGCATTTATGTGATAATAACCATCATCAGGATTATCAATCTTGGCAGATGCATTGAATCCGAAATCTTCAGCAGTTTCAGGCTGCTGAGAAAATTGACAGGGCTGATAAGCCTCTTCTGGTTGACTATCATATTCAAAGGAATCTCCCCATCCAGTTGGTTGGATATCCTCAATCGCAATCTTTGAACTTTCAGGCGCAGTATATTTCACCATATAATCAAATTTTCCACTTGGTTGTCCCAAGGTGTCCCAGATTTCTGCAGGAACAGGTTCAGTTTCATTGCCTTTGGATTTCTCTGAAGGAGGACATGGTTCTTCCTGAGATACGTATCCCGAGTCATTGAGATAACATTTCCATTCTTCTTCAGGATCGGGTAAACCTTCTTCGATACATTCTTCGATAAGGACATTAACCTCTTGAGGAATTGGGTTAAGGAATCCTCCACTGATGAATGTTTCCTTGATCGGACGAAGGGTTTCATCCTTCTTGGTGCAGTTTGAGAATGTTGGTGAACATCCGAGACCTGCTCTACTTTCATTCTTAGTAGGGATCACAACTTGCCCCCAGCCAGTGGTAGTTCCATGTTTCACTACTTTTACTGCCTCTTTGTAAGAAGAGATCGATGATTTTTTCTTGGAAGATTCGTCTTCTAAAGAGAGACCTTGGAACTGAGTTCCTTCCACATCATCGGCACTGATAAAAGAGAAATTGGACAAATGACTCACCATCAAGGCTTGCTCTCCACTTATCGTTACCAATTTTCCATTTGTTACAAATTTTAACTTTTGATGGAGCGTAGAAGTTACTGCCCCTGCTTCATGGATCCATGGTCGTCCTAACAGACAGCTATAAGCAGCTTGAATGTCCATGACCTGGAAAGTGATTTGGAATGTACGTGGACCAATTGTCATGGGAAGGTTGACCTCGCCGATAACAGATTTTCGCGATCCATCAAATGCTTTGACAACTACACCACTGAACTTCATAGGCATTCCTTGGTAAGACAAACGAGCAAGAGTCGTCTTTGGCATCACATTCAAGGAGGATCCGGTGTCTACCAACACATTGGACAAAGAGTCTGACTGACAGTTCATAGAAATGTGCAAAGCAAGATTGTGATTTCTACCCTCCTCGGGGAGTTCTTCATCACAGAAGCTTAAATTGTTACAAGCTGTTATGTTGGCTATTATCCCATCAAAGTGATCAACAGTCACATCATGATCTACAAAAGCTTGATCCAAAACTCTCATCAGGGCTTCCCTGTGTGCTTCAGAGTTTAACAGCAATGAAAGTATTGAGATTTTTGAAGGAGTCTGCATAAGCTGATCCACAATCTTGTATTCACTTCTTTTGATAAGCTTCAAAATTTCATCAAAATCAGGATTCACATTGGTTCCACTGGATTGACCAACATCAGTGTTTGTATTACTGACAGGAGTTTCCACAGGATTCCCTGCTGGTGTACTGATAGAATTTTGTCCGGTCGCAGGAGCAACAGGTTGCTTCGGAGGTAATGGAGTATACACACGTTCACTTCTTGTTACTCGACTCACATCAGCGATGTTCACGACAGATGAAAGAGTAGGTAAAGGAACTTCTTGTCCATTCTTTATCATTGTGGCATTGTAATTGTATGGAACTGCCTTGTCAGAGTCATAGGGAACAGGTCCAGGTAGACAGATGATCAAAGGAGCAACAGGAGCCTTCGGCTTGTTATAAGTAACTTCCATGCGCTCAGGCATGTTGAAATGAGGAACGATGACGTTAACTGTAGGCATTTCCGAGTTGATATCTGAGACTAAAAGCTCATGCGGATAGCATCCTATCATGTTAACTTCATTTTCATTCCTATTTCTATAGATCTGAATAGTACCATTATCCAACAGAACTTGGAGATCTCTTCTCACAATCGAACACCCGTGAGGATCCACACAACATATTCTACAGGAACCGTATTGATGCTGGCGAAAATTCTGCCCTCGACAGAGAGTGGCGTGCATTTGTACCAAATTGGCTCTTGAGAAATTGATATTATAGACTCGGTACGGACCAGGACATCCATACACCATGTTTACAACATGCCCTCCATGATTGGGCAGCGGATTTGCTTGCACATTTGGATTCAAATTTCTGAAAGAGAGGAGATTAGATCTTACCAACCTCTGAACTTCATGTTTCAAAGCTATGCAATGCTCAAGATCATGGCCAGGCGCTCCTTGATGATAAGGGCATGAGACCTCAGCTTTGTACCACCATGGGAGTTTCTCAGGTACTGGTGGTGGTGCTTTAGTCTGAACAAGACCTCTTTCAATCAAAGCAGGGTACAATTCTATGTAAGTCATTGGAATCGGATCAAACTGTGGAGCTCTTTGTACACGATTCTGATTATTGCTGAACTGCTGAACCTGTGGTCGAGGCTGTTGCTGAAACTGCGGAGTAAATCCCGGATTCGGTGTTGTATTTACGGCTGGCGCAATAGCAGCTACCTGTCGTTGGCGATTAACATTTCCTCTTGGCTTCCCTTGGGACACCATGTCAACACTTTGTTCTTTCTTCTTTGGGAAACCACTTCCAAACTTTTTGGTTCCGCTTGAAGATCCACCTTCTTTAGTTAGACGTCCGGTTCGGACTCCTTCTTCTAGACGCATCCCCATGTTTACCATTTCGGTGAAATCACTTGGAGCACTAGCAATCATGCGTTCATAGTAAAACGGACTGAGAGTATTCAAGAAGATCTTTGTCATCTCTTTTTCTTTTAACGGTGGATTAATCTGAGCAGCAGTTTCTCTCCATCGTTGGGCATACTCTTTGAAAGTTTCATGGTCTTTCTGAGCCATGGATCGAAGCTGATCTCTGTCTGGAGCCATATCCGAGTTATACTTGTATTGTCGGACAAAGGCCTCGCCTAGGTCGTTGAAAGTCCGAATATTAGTGCTATCCAAGCCTGTGTACCACTTCAGTGCGGCACCAGTCAAACTGTCTTGAAAGTAATGGATAAGCAACTGATGATTATCTGCATAAGTAGACATCTTTCTAGCATACATCACGAGATGACTTTGCGGACAAGAACTACCTTTGTACTTCTCAAAGTCAGGGACCTTGAATTTGGCTGGTATTTGTACACTGGGAACCAAACATAGCTCCTGGGCATTCTTTCCAAACAAATCTTTTCCCCGAATAGCTTTGACTTCCAGCTGAATCTTGTTGAACTGCTCTTGGAGATCTCCTACAAGATTACGCTGATTTGTGCTATCACCCTGATCATGATAAATCTCATTATCTCCGTAAGGAACAGTGTGAACCATAGGAGTCGGAACCGTCATAGTGGGCTGAGAACGTGCCATAGTGACTTGAGAAAAAGTTACCCCCTGATTTGGAGTAAACTGTGAACTTTGTGCAGCAGGCGCTTCAGTTGTAGCTGTTTGAACCCCAGAGAAATTATGGCGAAATCCTGTACCAAAGCTGAAAGGCGTGCCCCAACCTTCTGGCATGGAGAAAGATGGAATACCGAATGCAACTGTAGAAACTGGAGTAGTGACTTCAGATGTTACCAATGCTTGACTGTTGGGTGGCGGCGGCTGATTCTGTGCGGCCATTAAGGAGTCAACCAGAGTAGTGAGACTTTCCAACTTTTCCTGAAGGGTGGTCACCGTACCACGAAGCTCAATATTCTCTTGTTCAGAGTGTTCCATTACTCTTCTTCTGCTTGAACGAGTATTGTATCTGTGATCTGATTGCGAGCGCGGTCGAGAAACTTTGAGACGCGACAGCTTAACGATCTATTGGAGAAAGATCCAAAAGATGAGACTCTATACAACAGACCCGATATGCAGAATGATGCATGCAAAAAGAAATTTATGATTTTTCCAAACATTTTAAAGATTATTTCCTTTGCAAACATTTGAACACAAACTATTCTTTATTCATTCATTTTTTATTACAATAATGGGAAATGTTACAACATTGGAGCGTAGCTCCTTACAGAATCAAATGATACATGAAAATTTAAATAAATCCTAAGCATCTTCATCAGACGAAGAACCAAATGCATTGTGCAGCTTGAGCTTCATGATTTCTTTCCCATAGCGAGCTTTCAATTCGGCCTTTTCGGTCTTTAGCTTGTCAACAATATTCTTCCAATCGTCAGGAGTTGGAGCGTTGCTTGTTGAACCTTCAGGTTTTTTCTTGCTTTCTTTGATGTACCTCTTGATTGCAGCGTCTTTCTGACGAATCTTCTCATCTTTACTCATGAGCCATCCATCTTGACAGTAGAGAGTTTCTTCGTGTTCTTTCACTTGTTTCTTCAACTTTCTATTTTCCACATCAGTTCTTCGAAACTTTTCTTTCCAAGCGTCTTTCTCTATCCTCATCTTGGTCAAAGTATCTTGGTATTCCTCCATAGCGGGAATGTTGGGTCGTTGAGGCACCACAGGGAACATGGGTTTTTCATAATCATAAGGCATTTGAAACTCCCTTGCTCTTTTCCTTACCCAACAAGTGTAGGCGCTCGTAGCGATACAGTTCTTTGTCTCACCTTTTTCTTTCCATCGGATGTCGTACCAGGCTTTCACCATTTTTGTTTTCAACCCCTGGGGATCATTTCCTTCCTGATAAAAGTAACTTTCCACTGTAGGTCCAATGGGTTTAGTTGAATTTGCATACCCGAGTTGTCGTCGGGCTAGGACCGGATTGTAGTTAATTCCTCCTTGTGTACCAATGAGGGGTACGTTGGCGAATTCTCCACAGCTTTCAATGGTTTCTGTACCGCAGTGAGCCAAGGTATACCACTGAATATCATTATTAGTAAGAGACATAAGTCTTTGAGACCATCGTAAACCTTCCCGGTTTTCCGTGAAAATGGGAGACTTAGGTAAGTGTGAAACAATCCATTTAAACAACAGAGGTGCACAACATACAATAATTCCACCACCTTGGTGATTCCTATGATGGACGGAGAAATACATGTCACCAAGCAGAGTCGGAACGAGATTTCCATTCAAAAAGACCTTTATGGCATTGATATCAACAAAGTCGTCGATATTGGGAAACAGAACCAACCCATAGATGAGCAAGGCTAGTACAGCTTCAAAAGCTATCATGCTACCAGTCTCGATGAAATCAAAGGCTTTCTTTATTAGAAACTGTGAAGGCAAACCTGGAAGGTTTCCTTTGGTAGTCCAATTACTCTCTACTTCAGATTTCTTCAAGTGAGTTCCTGTTGCAATGACTGGTGACTTAGGAATGGCTTCCAAACCATTGAAAGGTATTTTGTCAGACACAGGAATACCCAAAAGATTGGCATATTCTTCCAAGGTTGGTACCAACTGATAGTCTGGAAAGGTAAAACACCGGTAGACGGGATCATAAAACTGAACCAGAGTTTTGAGAAGCCCTTCATCAACATGAGTGTTCAAGATAGGCAAAAGCTTTCCATGGCTTTTCCTAAAATCAGAAGGATCTTGTACGAAAGATGCTAACTCTTTCAGTCTTTCCACATTAGGCTCTTTGAAACCGTATGTCATACCCCAAAATTTGCCCACAATATTCAAATATTCAAATTATTTTAAAATTGGATTTTTTTTATAAAATTTTGAGGTCATTCACATTGACGTCTTGAATTTTATAAATATTCAATTTAAAGTCTATTTTAAAATATAATAATTTAC
Organism: Vicia villosa; assembly: GCF_029867415.1. Lineage (NCBI taxonomy): Eukaryota > Viridiplantae > Streptophyta > Magnoliopsida > Fabales > Fabaceae > Vicia > Vicia villosa. The sequence goes on from NW_026705368.1 coordinate 23,453, forward strand.
TCTTAAATTATTTATATTTTAATAAATAGCAAAATGCTTTCTCATGCTTCATACACTTCCAATTGACTTTTATTTCAAACAAATAATATAACATAGTTGGTAAGGAGGTAAGGCTTGCAAGTACAAAGTCTCGGGTTCAAATCCCACTTCTAACACTTTTTTTTCTTTTTTTTCTAACTATAGTTTTAATTTTATTTTTATTAAAAAAATCACAAAAAATCATTTTTTTTATCATTTTATTTTTAATTTTCGCACTATTTAAATATGCATTTTTTAAAATAGTCAAATTTTCACTTTTATGTATTTTCTAGTCAAAAATCATCAAAAATCATAAAATATTCAAAAAAATCCAAAAAAAAAAGTTTTTAATCTTATTTGTCCTATTTTTAGCACTTTTTATAACTTAGAGAACAAGTCAATCTTATTAAATTAGTTTGATTTAATTTTTTATTAAAATTAAAACAAATTGATTTTTGGGCTTTGATTTGGTCCATAGTTTTACTATAATTATTTTTTCTAACCTAATTCATGATATATAAATAAAACTAACAATTACAAATTTCTCAATTTACTCTCTCACAACTAAACCCTTATTTTTTTTAACACCTTCAACCTTATTCTTCATTCCTAATTCCTACCTACAAAACAATTCACCAAGTTTCTTCAATATCTTTTGTTCTTCTTTTGCTTAGTTCTTGGCCAATGATTTCGTATGAGGCCTCATCTTCTTCTTTTTTAAAGAAAAAATCTTTTTCTAAATCTTTTTATCAAAACTAAAAATAAACCTTTTGTTTTCAAAACCTTTTGGCCAATGATTATCATATGAGGCCCTTGATGTATGTTTTTATACTAACTTTAGTTTTTGGCTAATGATGATACTTGAGGCCACCTTTTATCAAAATTCTTATGTTTTTGACATCCTCTTTATGTTTCGAAACATTTTCTTTCAACTCTCTTTTTTTAAAAAACCTTTTTCAAATACTTTATCTAGAATTACAATTTTTTTGGCCAATGATGATACATGAGGCTTGTTTTTTTTTAATCATTGTTTTGGTCATTGTTGCTACATTTTAGTTTAAATTTATGTTTTTACAATCATAATTATTTTTTTTTTACTTTTGAGAATTTTTGCCCTTTTAGCCATAATCTAACTTTCTGAACCTTTCTTTATTTTTTGGGAAAATTTAGATTATATGAGGTCAAACCTATTTTATAATATTTTTTATTTTATTATTGTAACTATTATCATTACTAACCCTTATTATTATTATTATTATTATTATTATTATTATTATTATTATTATTATTATTATTATTATCATTATTATTAACATTATTACTATCCTTGTTTGCAGGTACTTCCTTTGGCCATTAACCTTGTTTTGGCCAAACAATTTTGCTGGCCACTTTCTCACCATGTACTCTCAAGAGCGCACAACACCCAATCTGAGCTAAGTTTCTTTTTTTGTTTTTATTTTAATTGCATGAAATTTTTTATATATATTCCTTTCTTTTTTTATTATTAGTATAATTTTTTTCTTTTATTTATTTTTATTTATTTAACCAAATTAGTTTTTAAATATAATAATTTCATAGTTATTTATTTTAATCGAAAACTCGTTTTTTTAATTTTATCAATAATTATTTTTAAAACAATAAAAAATTTTATTTTTGTATATATTTTTAATTAATTAATTAATTGAAAATTAATAATTAAAGTTTTTGTTAACCTTGATTCATTTATAAACCTTAAAATCTTCAGGCAGGTGTTCTCCACTAACGCATTGTTAGGCCTTATAAACCTTTTGGGTCACAATAAGTTTTCTTAAATAACCCTTTAGGGTTCGTAAACTTTTTAGGGTTTATAATCAATTAACGTTTAAATCAGTTAATGCACTAACATTTCTCTTCTTCATGTCAATTCTTTTCAGGGTTACCATCAGGGTTCGTCCGCCTACGCGCCACGCCAGATCAAAAGCTAAGTCCCTAATTTGATTATTATTTTAAATATTATTTTTGTCCTATAAAATAAATTATGATTTACTTTTAAATATCAATGAGTCAGCCATACACTCACTGCATCCTTTTTCTTTATGCCCATCTTTTAGGATTCATCACAATCTGGTCAGTGTCAATGCTTCATGCCTCAAGGCTAGCCTCTGCCCATCAACCTTCATCCATCAAAGATAAAAGTTTGTCAGACTGCCAAAGCTACGTTGGTAACCCTAAACTCTGTCTTTATTATTACTTATGTCAAACCCTATTAAGGGATCCGCTGGTTTCATTGTTCCCTTCCCCGTATTATTATGTAACTGTTCCCTGGTTGTATTGTTTGGCCTTGAAGGCACTTAAAACTGTTATATTATATTTACTGCGTGGTTAGTAATTTAGGGAGTGCAAACCATGAACTGAACATAGATCACCTAATTACAAGATAAATGTAATCGAAGTTAACCACGTGATTGCTGCACACACTCACCTTTAGGGTAACCTCTTCTGTTGCCTTGCTGCCTCTAAGTGTACTAAATAGTCAAGTCCCTCGATTCCGAGGATACCTAAAGCAAAACAAATGTTGCCCTAAGTTCATTATCATCATCAAGTTTGTCCCTCGATGTTGCCTTATATGATGATTGTCCCAATTGCTAAGGTATCCTCGCATGATGCCTAAAAAGATTAATGACTATTATATCCTTCCCTTAGACTACCTGCCCTCTTTATGGCATGGGACAGTCTTATGGCGAACGATTACTCGATGACCCTTAAACATCCAATTGAAAGGCTTCCTGCCCTCTTATGGCATGGATAGATCCTTTCGCCTCGAAAAGCTAAAAGAACAAATTTTTAAACTTAGGGTAAGTTGCTAGTAATTGCTTGCTCCATTCAAATTCAAAATTCAAAATCAAACTATTTTCCCATTAATTTTCAAATACTTTTCAAAAAGACTACGCTTATTTACAAGCTAAAGTTCTTCTTCAAAGTTTACTTTTCACACCTCCTATTTTAAAATAATTTCAAACAAGGCTACGCTTATTTATAAGCTAAAGTCCTTAACGAAACCTTTTACTATTCGCACACCGCTTTTCAAACAAATCAAACAAACAAAGTGAGCTAAGCAATTAAGAGCCCATGGATAACCATGGATGCAAAGGGTGCCTTACACCTTCCCTTTGTATAATTTACCCCCCGAACTCAAAATCTTTCAAAAGGTCTTTCCTGTTCTTTTAGCCTTTCTTTAAATTGGATAAAATAAAAGTCGGTGGCGACTCTTGCTTACCGCGACATTATTAAAAAGTCAGTTCACCGTATTACACTGGGCTTGTTTGTATTTGTTTTTACATGGGTGCTTGAATTGGAATGGGTAGCATATGTTTTGAATGTGTGTTATTGCAGGGCTGGAATGTTATGAGTTTTCTGGTTCGAACCGGTTTCGGTTCTGGTTTAGCTGCTGCTGGACTTTATTTTATGGCTGCAAGGACTGTTAGCAGGGACCGTATGAATTTGTGGATAATGGTTAGAAGGAGTATGAATGATGAGTGTATATGTTCTGAATCGGCTGCTAGTTTTTTATTCATTCATGCAGGGTGATTTTTGTATTGGTATATGCTATTAGATGTTAGCATGCTGATAGTTTCTTGTATGTGCAAGGCTGTTTTTTGTTGGAATTGTGGAGCGGTTGCAGGACTGGCTGAGTGTTTGATGAAGCTTGGAGGCTTGAAGGAACACAGTGCCATTTAAATGGCTGAAGAATGTATATGGCAGGGCGACTGATTCTTATTTTACTATGCAGGGTGATGGATTTTTTTGTGTATAATGCTGGTTTGTATGATATTTGGGATCTTGATTTATGTAGATGTATATGGGTAACTTATTGTAGCACTGTGTTGATGCAGGGTCATTACTACTTGCTGTGAATGAAGTTTTGAAGAAACAATGGTGCATTGAAGAAGACTTGAATTATTTTCTTTTATGTAGTTCTCTTTGTAACAATGAACATAGTGATCTTTTCATTTGTAAATGGTGTAGACTTTTTGTAATGAATTTCTCTTTTCCATGAGCTTGTAATGGTTGAACCTGAATTTGATTTTTGTATTTCAAATGATTGGACATGAATGATTTTACTCCTTTGCTGAATTTGAATCCTCTTTTCCTGAATGATGGAACCAAAATAACCCTTGCATCCAAAATGCTTTCAAAATGTAGTCATGGTCAAATACTAAGGAAGAAGTCAACGTGATTTAGTCAACCAAGAGTCAATTCAAGTGAATATCTTCTAAAGCTTCTCTTCTTGAGAAACCCAAACAAATATCAGTAGGGCCAGAATAGCTTGCTACATAAGCGATGTTGAAGGGCAACATTCGATCAGATGAAACCATAAGAACCCAACGTGTGTCACCCAACCCTTGTCCGGATAAAGTCACGTATGATGCAGATGAATGAATGATTTTACCTAAAATGAGTAGGTGGTGAGAATGTATGCACATGATTTAAAAGCCATAAGCCTGATAAATTAAAAGGGGTAGGACAAATTTGGGGTATGACAGCTGCCCCTATTTAATCGTCTTAAACCCAAAGGTGAGATTGGCGCTAGCCTTTCGAACCTTCGAGGTAGAAGAAGATTAAATATCAAAGTACCAGAAATTTGTCCTGAGATGATGGTGTTATCTTTATTCTTTATTTTGTTTGATGTCTGCTGGGGAAGGAGAAATTTTGTTTTTTCTGGTAGAAATATTTATGGATGTTATGGTTGAATGGGGAAAGAGAATAATGACTTGCTGGGGATTAGGAATTGGTTTTATAGTAAGAAATTAGGGATAAATGGTGGTTGTCAGGCGGGAACTGACTTCACCTAGGATCGAAAATGAAAGAAATGATTTGCCAGGGCGGGGACTGGACTTTGAATAAAGTTTGCCAATGCGAGAATTGGACTTTGAAAAAAGTTTGCCAATGCGAGAATTGGACTTTGAAGAAAGTTTGCCAATGCGAGAACTGGACTTTGAAAAAGTTTGCCAGGGCGAGAACTGGACTTTGAAAAAGTTTGCCAGGGCGAGAACTGGACTTTGAAAAAGTTTTCCAGGGCGAGAACTGGACTTTGAAAAAGTTTGCCAGGGCGAGAACTGGACTTTGAAAAATGAGTGCCAAAGCGGGAATTGGACTTTGAAGAATGTTTACCAGGACAGGAACTGGATTTGGAAAATGATTACCAGGACGAGAACATGATTTGGAAAGATGATTGCCAGGACGGGAACTGGGTTTTGAAATGATTACCAGGACGGGAACTGGATTTGGAAAAATGGTTTGCCAGGACGGGAACTGGGCTTTGAGAGAGTTTGCCAAGGCGAGAATTGGGCTTTGAAAAAAGTTTGCCAAGGCGAGAATTGGACTTTGAAAGAAAAGTTTGCCAATGCGAGAATTGGGCTTTGAAAAAAAGGTTTGCCAAGGCGAGAATTGGGCTTTGAAGAATGATTACCAGGACGGGAACTGGACTTGGAAAGATGACTACCAGGACGGGAACTGGATTTGGAAAATGATTACCAGGACGGGAACTGGATTTTGAAAATGATTACCAGGACGTGAACTGGATTTTAGAATGATTACCAGGACGTGAACTGGATTTTAGAATGTTTGCCAGGACGGGAACCAAGGCTTTGACTTGATTTGCCAGGGCGAGAACTGGGCTTTGAAATTGTTCGAAGGTTGGAAGGTAAAGGATTCACAACACGGGGGTTGAACCTGAAAAGTTTTCCATACGAGGGAAGGGACCACGGAGACTAGTGACGACTAGATTCGATCAAAAGACATCGGTAAGCATTGGAGATTCACGAAGATGTTGATGCTGGTGAAGCATAAGAATTACATTAATCCCTCAGGCCACAGGCGGGGTGTAACTCTTCAAGAGTGGCAATCGTTCGAATTGCCACACACCAAGTATGGTTATTCAAATGATTGAAAAAATGAGATGGGTTGAATGCCCACCCTCATTCGCACTCTAATTTGCATGCAGCACACGGGAAATAACCACGACAAGACTAGTAACGACTAGACTCGACAAGAAGATGATAGTAACCATTGGAGATCACGGAGATATCGATGCTTGTGAAGCATAAGAATAACATTAATCCCTCAGGCCAAAGGCGGGGAGTAACTCTTCAAGAGCGGCAATCGTTTGAATTGCCACACACCAAGTATGATCATTCAAACGATTGAAAAATGTGATGGGTTGGATGCCCACCCTCATTCACGCTCTAATCTGCACGCAGCATACGGGAAATAACCTCGGAGACAACGGTTCTGACGAAGAAAGACATTGCATCCGATCCTTGTTGGAGAGAGAAAATGAGACTTCTTTTGGGGATTAAGGATACCAGGTATCGGCACCATGGTTTGAGGAGATTTGTAATGTAGTAGCAGATATCAATCGGAATTTGTAAGGATAACATTTTATGTGGGGAAGTATCGTTGGCTTGATTGAGTACTGATTTGTATTATCTGGCTTATGCTTTGTATGCATGTTTGAATTTTTCTATGGCGTAATGATCCGCTTTGACGGATATGCTACGCTTTTGAGGATGCAATGTTATATGCAATGAACACTATATGCAGAGTGCCAAATAAAGGCATTGATGAGGTAAACACCAGGGAGAATCCCCTTAGTGTTAAGGACCATGTGGAGGTGCCAATAGATATTGGACTTTGATTTGTAAGATGCACTTTTCCTTGACTTGAAGAATGATTTCTGACTTCTCACCATGTGCCACTGCTTGGAAGATTTTCAGCTTGAGGAGATTCCCTCAATTCACCATGTTGGGGATTATCCGAATAAGGGCACCAGGTTGGAGAAATGGAACAACTCTCAGGAGAAATAAACTCCTTGCTTGGGTAGAGACCAAATTTTTAGGAGAAATAAACTCCTATGGTCGGGGAGCGACAAAAAACTTAGAATTGTGCCCCAAGCTTCGTGACTTATGGAGGAATTTGCCCCAAAGGATCCTTGGAGAGATTTGTTGAATCTCGACTTAACTGCCCCAGATTGATCAAACTCAAGAGATATTCCTCGACATGATTGCCCCAGATTGATCGAAGCTTGAAGAGATTTATCGACATGATTTCCCCAGATATGTTGAATTTGAGAGGTCAAACCTCGATTCAATTGCCCCTGATTAGGTACATCTTGCTAGAATCCTCAGGCTTTCTTTGTTTTGAAGTCAAACAATCATGGAAACAAACTTTACCACGCTCAACGGAGTCTTCAAACTCTTCCTCTCAGGGTAATCAAGGAAAGCATTAACTGTTCATGCCCAGCGGAGTTCTTTGGATAACTTGTCCCTTGATGGTCAACATTTGAGATGATTAGCTTTTCTTCCTCGGAGTTCTCAAGTCTCTTGTACTTTGACATGATCAAGTTACTCATTGATTCTCATCATGGTAACTTCCTTAACGTTAAGCACATGTTTTGTATGCAAAAGAATGTTAATTCTAAGAATGATGATTCTAATGCAAAGCCTATGTTAGTCTTGAAGTTTAAAGAAACTTTTTATTGAAATGAGGTTGTGACCTCTCGTGAATGGATCACTAGTTGACACAACCTCGTTTTTTGCATATGAAAGATAAAGCAAGCATACGATAGCAACATAAATGTGTATCACGTTTCATTGGGAGTCAGTTAAACGCTATCTCAACGGAGTGCGCTTTGAAAATAAACCCTACTTCAATTAGGACTTTTAAGGGTTGTAACTTGGTCAGGTTCACAGTTTTCAGAAAAGAAAGGATTTTTAGGCTCAAAATTATTTGGTACCCACCCCCTTCGTGATGTTCTCCAATCCTAGGTTCAATTAACTCGACATGAGTGTTCATCCCTCACAAGGAATTTGGAATGGTTGAGGAATCAATGAGGTTTTTTGGACATGGCGGTCGCTCACTTTTTATTCTCCTGATTCATTATCACACGACTTTGTTCTTGCTTGGCAATTTCATCATTTTTTTCTCATGCTTCTTTTGCCATTTTTCTTTTCATCCTTTTCTTCTTATTATTTTTTTGCCATTTCTTTTCTTTTTTTTTTTGCTATATTTTTTGAACAAGTCGTGTGACCTCGCATTATCTTTGATTCGTTGGAGGTGATTGCGACTGCCTCACTCCTTTGATTTGATGAAGGATTACCATTGTGGTATCGTCATCTCTTGATCTCTTGATGGGATAAGGATAATCATTGCGGTTTTGACATTCCTCAACCTTTTGAAGGATAACCATTGTTGTATCCTTAGATGCACCCTTTTGGTGAGTTTTGAACACTCAAACAAGTTAAATGAACACTACCCTGCCCCAAGGTTAAAATTAGGGGTTTTTTCTAATGAGAAAAGAAACTCCTACTTCAAGGCTCAAAGGGGTTATCGAGGGTCTATCTCCCTTATATCTCCGGTGTTTGGGGATTTGAAATAATGCCTGTACATCCTCAGTAGGGTTTTTTATTCAAAAACACATGATCAGAGATTTTGCATTTTTATTTTTCATCATTCTCCCTCAGCTTTTTGCCTCAGCAAGCAATTAATAAAGTTGGCATCGTAATGCCAAAAACATTTTATGAGAGAAAACGAATGGATTTCTTCAAGACAAACATAAACAATGTATTATGATTTTCATTCAGAAATTAACAAGTTTTTACATGCTATTGATGCTTAAACACACAAAGGAAAAAATACAATGAGAATGCAGTAAGAAACTAAATGAATGTCATTGTTGAGGAGACTTGACTCCGTCTGGACTTATTGAGCTTGAATACTTTCTGCAGTTCTTTCCAAACACTTCAGATTACTTCAAAAGAGAACTCCAACGAAGTCACCCATGAGTCGTAAACTTTTGCCTTGCTTTAGGGATTCGAGCAATGCGAGTGATGCAATGCTCAAGATAAGAGTACGTCTTGCTTATCCCTCGTGCGGGAGCCCCAAGCATAGTTGCTAGAATAGTAATCGCCATCATAAATGGAAGAACCTTGTATGGTCATCAAACTCAAGAGAGTTACTTATGGTGAAGAAGAAACAATACTCGACTCTTAACCAATTGAAATTCCGACAAACGGGGAAGCAACTGGGCACAAGGCGATAAAACCACATCAATTTATTTCTCATCATCATTTTTTTTGTCTCTGTTAACAAGCGGAGGCCACTGAGAAGGAAGTTCTGAGAAGAGACAACTGAGATATGAAGTAGAACCTTGAGAATGAGAAGCATTATGTAGAACACTCTTGATTACCACATGGAAATAGTTTCTGACGAAGTCATCCAGGAATTTGTAACGCTTTTAAGGGATTCGAGCAATGCGAATGATGCAATGCTCAAGATAAGAGTACGTCTTGCTTATCCCTCGATCGGGAGCCCCAAGCAACTTCCACATATGTATAAGAGATGATTACCAATTTAGCTTCAATATCCAAACCATTCGGAGTGAGAGTGGATGATCCTTGCATTTCTTGATATCAGGCATTAGGCACAAACCAACAACATCTGAATCGGTGGAGTCACGACTTTTTATGGGTTTCAATCTTTTCTCCAAGAGGTTGAACCTTTTGTCAAATCCAATACTTGGGAACTTGAAGACTTCAATGATCAAATTGTTCTCATGATGTGTTTCCTTCTTAAGAGTGATAAGAATTTGAATCCTTAAGACCTTCTTTTGATGTGAGATTAACATTTGCATTTGGCCTAGGAGGAACTCATCTCAATTCTTCTTGTCAAAGCGAAAACGCTTGAATAACCTCCATACACTTATTCATGTCAGTCTCCATTTCTGTTCTCATCTCATTTAAAACCCTCACGGAGTTGTTCCATAGTTGATCTCGGAGCTTGTGGCGGTGGGAAGTCAAATCCGTTGTTGATCTTGAAATCTGAGTAGAAAGGGTCCCATAAGTCTTTGAAAGAGCCATGAAATGCATGATGGTATGAATGCATGTTTCATTTCCAAGGGATCCTAAAGTCCTTTCACACCTTTTGTTTTGTTCTTTTTCTTTTGAAATCAAAGCATTTTTGTATAGAGTATCCTTTCTTTCTTTTTTTTTTTTTTATTTCCTTTTTCTTTTTTCTCTTTTTTTTTTGGAAATAGACTTTAGGAACCCTCATAAATGAAGTGGATAAAGCAATGATGTTATGCAATGCAAAAGCACGGGATCAAGGTCCATATAATCTTAGTAGCATATGTACAATCCTCTGAATGACTGATATAAAACCTCTGTACAGGCCAAATCTCACAGGATCAAAGGTTCGACACCCTTTTTGAATACCAGAATATCAAGCACCATGAGAACGGACCAAATAAAGGTCCCACCTCAAATATGAAGAGCCAAAGGTATGTAGGAGTCAAGGTTTCCTGTCCCATCCCAATCTCACGGGTATGAAGTCTAGACACGGACAAGTGGTCCCTAATGGTCACTAGGGTCTACAGTTCCCATGGGGTACAACTTGTTTGAGGCAACAAGCGTGCCAGACACAGTGTTCCATGAAAGAACCTCGCCCAGTTGTGGTACCCCATGTCAAGCTCGATCGTAGCAAGAGCCACGGGAGTCAACATGAGCATTCACGCTAATCCTATGTGTCACTGGCCTGAATAGTGGGCCTTTTACCTCACAAAAACCCCCCATCTGCAAAACAAAGCAGAAAAATATGTGGCCCCCACGGGGACCCATAATATAGTCCAGATGCATGCGGAAAGTAAACATGATATGCAAGCATATATACAAGATGTAAACATATAAATAAACAAAGAAACACCCAATAAAAGAAACAAACAAAGGCTAGGATCGACTTGCTTAGGTAATCCCCAGCAGAGTCGCCAGCTGTCGCACGCTCGCGAAAAATGAACAGAGTCGCCACCAATATATTTATCCCATAAGGGAAAGGAATACCAGGAAACCTAACAAAGGAAAGAACAGGGTCTTGCGACCAGAGAATCAAGGTACGGGAGTCGGTTACGCGAGGGGAAGGTATTAGCACCCCTCGCGCCCATCGTACTCGATGGTATCCACCTATGTTTGTTTCTATCTAAAGGGTGTGTACTATGTCTATGTCTACATGCTAATGAATGCAAAAAGAAATACGGGGAAAAGAAGGAATTATTTACAAGTGTGCTCGTTCAAGCCCCGCGACTTGATGCCTACGTATCCTCTTCAGGAATCAGAGCGCCGTAGTTCGGCTCAAGATTTCTGTTTGTTTTTGTGTTTTTTAGTTGGGCGGCGTTAACGTTCGCGCTCTTGCATAAGGGATCGACCTAGGATGCAATGGAGCGGAAATAACGGTGCCCTTAAGAAAGCGAGAGAAGAGAGAGAGTTTGAGTGTTTCGAGGAAATCCCTAAAGCAAGGGAAACTCGAGTTACTCTTTGGTTTGTGTCTTTTAACGTTGGGAACTTATGCCTGAATGGGACCCTTAAGCAAGGGAGATCCAAGCACTCGAACATTCCCTTAAGCAAGGAACGTTCAAGCTTCCATTCCCTTTTTAAGAATTTTCACTTTGATTATTAGTGTTTTAAGTATTTTCTTTGTATTTTTTATGGGGAATTTTATTCAAGCATTTTTATTAGTGTTTTATGTTGTAAAAGAAAAAGAAACTAGCCTAAGCAAACTAGCCTAATATGAATGGGAGTTTCTACCTAATGTTGTCATGGTTTCTATCTAAGGTTAGGATTAAAAGGAACATGAAAATAAGGCACTAAGTAGAATATTGAAAATAGCATAAAAGCATGAAAAAGAACAAGTAGAAAATATAGTAAAAGACTAAAAATACTACTATTTTTATATTGATTTTTTTATGAAAGAAATTGAATAAAGTAAAAGACTAAAAAACAAATAGCCTAAAACTAATATTTTTTAGTGATTATTTTTATGAAAGAGAAATGAATTCTAAAAATCAAGTGAAAAGGGGACTAAAACGATAAGCCTAAAATATATTTTGTATGAAACTTTTTCATGTCTAAAGTTACCTAAAAATCTAACAAAATGTTAAGGATTTTATTGATTTTAGAACCTAAAAAATAATGGGAGAACTATGTGAAAAAGGACCTAAATCTAATGTGAATCTAAAGGTGTCAGAAGTGGAATTTGAATTATAGTGGTGCTGGCAAAAGTAAGGGCACAGGGCCCCAATCAAATCTGGCCCAAATGCCTGTTTTTGTTATAGTTCCTTATGTCCAAAAAGAGAGTTACGGGCCTATGGGGGGTGTATACAGATTCGGCCCAGGCGATTGTTTTGATCATATTTTTTGACAAAAGGAAGAGGATGTGTGACAGGCTCATAGGGGTGCAAAGAAGATTTTCGTGGCCCAAGAAGCTTTTGATCCAAGTTGACTTATTTGTTTTTTTTTCCAGATTTTATTATCAAAAACAATTAATTAAAATAATAAAAAAGAAATAAGTTGAGATTGGGGATTAGGGTTACCAATGTGACCTTTCAGCTTGTCCTTCCCCTTTACGACGAACCTCGGCGACGGCGCAGTGCTTCCTTCTCCGGCAAAAAACCTCCATCACCTCCAATCAAAAGCCGCCGCGAACCAAAAGAAGGACTCCGACCTTTCTCCCTCGTCATCTTTGTCTTCACCGCTTCGAATCAATTACGGTTCTCTCTCGGATGCTTCCCCGACACTCTTCTTCTCTTGCGATTTGTCGATTAAAATTGTTTGCAGATTATTCGGTGAGTTGAAGTTGAAGCGTGGTGAAGATGAATGGAAGATTAGTGTGACGCGAAGCCGGTGCGAAGGTGGATGCGATAAACTGAGGGAGAAGATGAAGGTCCTCTCGTTGAAGCTCGATTGAAGAATGTATGGAGAGTTTATTTTTGTGACGAAGATGAAGATACGAGGACAAAGATGAAGATCCTATGTGAAATAAACGCAGGGAGACACGACGATCTTCAGGTAACGTTCTTGAATCCTCTTAATCCCGTGTTCACCGCAATCCTCTTTCTTCTTCTTCTTCTTCTATCTTTTTGTTTTTTCGGGAGTCTTCTGTGTGTTGCCTTTGTTGATTTTTGTGTTGAGAGGGGAATTGAGAGATTGAGCGATGAAGGATGAAGGCTGAGCTTTGTTGTAGCAGAGCTTCAGAGGTTGAATCTCTGCTCAACAATGGAGGTGAACGTATAGTGATGGTGAGGGTGCTGAGAGAATGGAGATGAATAATTCAGAGAGAGTGAATTGGAGAGAGCGAAGGAGATGGGTGAAGGGTGAAATGTTGCAGAGAGAGTTCTGAATGGAGAGTGGTGAAGTGGAGGATTGAAGGTGGAAATGATGTGTGAAGTGAACGTGAAGTTTGAAATATGGAGGGAAGTCTTGTTATATAGATTGAGGAGTGGAGGAAACGGTTATGGGAAGAGCAACCTGAGCCTTTGGATTTGATGGGTTCTGTTATGAATGGAGGGTGAGGATTTACTTGACTCAGTCTGTTAGAGTCAGTTAACTCGGTCGGTTATACTGAGTTGATATAGGACTCAGTTAGTTGATGTGAGCTGGCAGTTAGTTACATTGGTTATGATTCTGTTTGGGCGGTTTGAATTCGGTTAGGGGTTAGTTCTAGGTTGTTAGAACAGTTGGTTAGTAGTTAATAAATTCGAAACGAAGGCTGAAGGCTAAAACTGAAACTGGGCTTGTTTGTATTTGTTTTTACATGGGTGCTTGAATTGGAATGGGTAGCATATGTTTTGAATGTGTGTTATTGCAGGGCTGGAATGTTATGAGTTTTCTGGTTCGAACCGGTTTCGGTTCTGGTTTAGCTGCTGCTGGACATTATTTTATGGCTGCAAGGACTGTTAGCAGGGACCGTATGAATTTGTGGATAATGGTTAGAAGGAGTATGAATGATGAGTGTATATGTTCTGAATCGGCTGCTAGTTTTTTATTCATTCATGCAGGGTGATTTTTGTATTTGTATATGCTATTAGATGTTAGCATGCTGATAGTTTCTTGTATGTGCAAGGCTGTTTTTTGTTGGAATTGTGGAGCGGTTGCAGGACTGGCTGAGTGTTTGATGAAGCTTGGAGGCTTGAAGGAACACAGTGCCATTTAAATGGCTGAAGAATGTATATGGCAGGGCGACTGATTCTTATTTTACTATGCAGGGTGATGGATTTTTTTGTGTATAATGCTGGTTTGTATGATATTTGGGATCTTGATTTATGTAGATGTATATGGGTAACTTATTGTAGCACTGTGTTGATGCAGGGTCATTACTACTTGCTGTGAATGAAGTTTTGAAGAAACAATGGTGCATTGAAGAAGACTTGAATTATTTTCTTTTATGTAGTTCTCTTTGTAACAATGAACAGAGTGATCTTTTCATTTGTAAATGGTGTAGACTTTTTGTAATGAATTTCTCTTTTCCATGAGCTTGTAATGGTTGAACCTGAATTTGATTTTTGTATTTCAAATGATTGGACATGAATGATTTTACTCCTTTGCTGAATTTGAATCCTCTTTTCCTGAATGATGGAACCAAAATAACCCTTGCATCCAAAATGCTTTCAAAATGTAGTCATGGTCAAATACTAAGGAAGAAGTCAACGTGATTTAGTCAACCAAGAGTCAATTCAAGTGAATATCTTCTAAAGCTTCTCTTCTTGAGAAACCCAAACAAATATCAGTATGGCCAGAATAGCTTGCTACATAAGCGATGTTGAAGGGCAACATTCGATCAGATGAAACCATAAGAACCCAACGTGTGTCACCCAACCCTTGTCCGGATAAAGTCACGTATGATGCAGATGAATGAATGATTTTACCTAAAATGAGTAGGTGGTGAGAATGTATGCACATGATTTAAAAGCCATAAGCCTGATAAATTAAAAGGGGTAGGACAAATTTGGGGAATGACAGCTGCCCCTATTTAATCGTCTTAAACCCAAAGGTGAGATTGGCGCTAGCCTTTCGAACCTTCGAGGTAGAAGAAGATTAAATATCAAAGTACCAGAAATTTGTCCTGAGATGATGGTGTTATCTTTATTCTTTATTTTGTTTGATGTCTGCTGGGGAAGGAGAAATTTTGTTTTTTCTGGTAGAAATATTTATGGATGTTATGGTTGAATGGGGAAAGAGAATAATGACTTGCTGGGGATTAGGAATTGGTTTTATAGTAAGAAATTAGGGATAAATGGTGGTTGTCAGGCGGGAACTGACTTCACCTAGGATCGAAAATGAAAGAAATGATTTGCCAGGGCGGGGACTGGACTTTGAAGAAAGTTTGCCAATGCGAGAATTGGACTTTGAAAAAAGTTTGCCAATGCGAGAATTGGACTTTGAAGAAAGTTTGCCAATGCGAGAACTGGACTTTGAAAAAGTTTGCCAGGGCGAGAACTGGACTTTGAAAAAGTTTGCCAGGGCGAGAACTGGACTTTGAAAAAGTTTTCCAGGGCGAGAACTGGACTTTGAAAAAGTTTGCCAGGGCGAGAACTGGACTTTGAAAAATGAGTGCCAAAGCGGGAATTGGACTTTGAAGAATGTTTACCAGGACAGGAACTGGATTTGGAAAATGATTACCAGGACGAGAACATGATTTGGAAAGATGATTGCCAGGACGGGAACTGGGTTTTGAAATGATTACCAGGACGGGAACTGGATTTGGAAAAATGGTTTGCCAGGACGGGAACTGGGCTTTGAGAGAGTTTGCCAAGGCGGGAATTGGGCTTTGAAAAAAGTTTGCCAAGGCGAGAATTGGACTTTGAAAGAAAAGTTTGCCAATGCGAGAATTGGGCTTTGAAAAAAAGGTTTGCCAAGGCGAGAATTGGGCTTTGAAGAATGATTACCAGGACGGGAACTGGACTTGGAAAGATGACTACCAGGACGGGAACTGGATTTGGAAAATGATTACCAGGACGGGAACTGGATTTTGAAAATGATTACCAGGACGTGAACTGGATTTTAGAATGATTACCAGGACGTGAACTGGATTTTAGAATGTTTTCCAGGACGGGAACCAGGGCTTTGACTTGATTTGCCAGGGCGAGAACTGGGCTTTGAAATTGTTCGAAGGTTGGAAGGTAAAGGACTCACAACACGGGGGTTGAACCTGAAAAGTTTTCCATACGAGGGAAGGGACCACGGAGACTAGTGACGACTAGATTCGATCAAAAGACATCGGTAAGCATTGGAGATTCACGAAGATGTTGATGCTGGTGAAGCATAAGAATTACATTAATCCCTCAGGCCACAGGCGGGGTGTAACTCTTCAAGAGTGGCAATCGTTCGAATTGCCACACACCAAGTATGGTTATTCAAATGATTGAAAAAATGAGATGGGTTGAATGCCCACCCTCATTCGCACTCTAATTTGCATGCAGCACACGGGAAATAACCACGACAAGACTAGTAACGACTAGACTCGACAAGAAGATGATAGTAACCATTGGAGATCACGGAGATATCGATGCTTGTGAAGCATAAGAATAACATTAATCCCTCAGGCCAAAGGCGGGGAGTAACTCTTCAAGAGCGGCAATCGTTTGAATTGCCACACACCAAGTATGATCATTCAAACGATTGAAAAATGTGATGGGTTGGATGCCCACCCTCATTCACGCTCTAATCTGCACGCAGCATACGGGAAATAACCTCGGAGACAACGGTTCTGACGAAGAAAGACATTGCATCCGATCCTTGTTGGAGAGAGAAAATGAGACTTCTTTTGGGGATTAAGGATACCAGGTATCGGCACCATGGTTTGAGGAGATTTGTAATGTAGTAGCAGATATCAATCGGAATTTGTAAGGATAACATTTTATGTGGGGAAGTATCGTTGGCTTGATTGAGTACTGATTTGTATTATCTGGCTTATGCTTTGTATGCATGTTTGAATTTTTCTATGGCGTAATGATCCGCTTTGACGGATATGCTACGCTTTTGAGGATGCAATGTTATATGCAATGAACACTATATGCAGAGTGCCAAATAAAGGCATTGATGAGGTAAACACCAGGGAGAATCCCCTTAGTGTTAAGGACCATGTGGAGGTGCCAATAGATATTGGACTTTGATTTGTAAGATGCACTTTTCCTTGACTTGAAGAATGATTTCTGACTTCTCACCATGTGCCACTACTTGGAAGATTTTCAGCTTGAGGAGATTCCCTCAATTCACCATGTTGGGGATTATCCGAATAAGGGCACCAGGTTGGAGAAATGGAACAACTCTCAGGAGAAATAAACTCCTTGCTTGGGTAGAGACCAAATTTTTAGGAGAAATAAACTCCTATGGTCGGGGAGCGACAAAAAACTTAGAATTGTGCCCCAAGCTTCGTGACTTATGGAGGAATTTTCCCCAAAGGATCCTTGGAGAGATTTGTTGAATCTCGACTTAACTGCCCCAGATTGGTCAAACTCAAGAGATATTCCTCGACATGATTGCCCCAGATTGATCGAAGCTTGAAGAGATTTATCGACATGATTTCCCCAGATATGTTGAATTTGAGAGGTCAATCCTCGATTCAATTGCCCCTGATTAGGTACATCTTGCTAGAATCCTCAGGCTTTCTTTGTTTTGAAGTCAAACAATCATGGAAACAAACTTTACCACGCTCAACGGAGTCTTCAAACTCTTCCTCTCAGGGTAATCAAGGAAAGCATTAACTGTTCATGCCCAGCGGAGTTCTTTGGATAACTTGTCCCTTGATGGTCAACATTTGAGATGATTAGCTTTTCTTCCTCGGAGTTCTCAAGTCTCTTGTACTTTGACATGATCAAGTTACTCACTGATTCTCATCATGGTAACTTCCTTAACGTTAAGCACATGTTTTGTATGCAAAAGAATGTTAATTCTAAGAATGATGATTCTAATGCAAAGCCTATGTTAGTCTTGAAGTTTAAAGAAACTTTTTATTGAAATGAGGTTGTGACCTCTCGTGAATGGATCACTAGTTGACACAACCTCGTTTTTTGCATATGAAAGATAAAGCAAGCATACGATACCAACATAAATGTGTATCACGTTTCATTGGGAGTCAGTTAAACGCTATCTCAACGGAGTGCGCTTTGAAAATAAACCCTACTTCAATTAGGACTTTTAAGGGTTGTAACTTGGTCAGGTTCACAGTTTTCAGAAAAGAAAGGATTTTTAGGCTCAAAATTATTTGGTACCCACCCCCTTCGTGATGTTCTCCAATCCTAGGTTCAATTAACTCGACATGAGTGTTCATCCCTCACAAGGAATTTGGAATGGTTGAGGAATCAATGAGGTTTTTTGGACATGGCGGTCGCTCACCTTTTATTCTCCTGATTCATTATCACACGACTTTGTTCTTGCTTGGCAATTTCATCATTTTTTTCTCATGCTTCTTTTGCCATTTTTCTTTTCATCCTTTTCTTCTTATTATTTTTTTGCCATTTCTTTTCTTTTTTTTTTGCTATATTTTTTTGAACAAGTCGTGTGACCTCGCATTATCTTTGATTCGTTGGAGGTGATTGCGACTGCCTCACTCCTTTGATTTGATGAAGGATTACCATTGTGGTATCGTCATCTCTTGATCTCTTGATGGGATAAGGATAATCATTGCGGTTTTGACATTCCTCAACCTTTTGAAGGATAACCATTGTTGTATCCTTAGATGCACCCTTTTGGTGAGTTTTGAACACTCAAACAAGTTAAACGAACACTACCCTGCCCCAAGGTTAAAATTAGGGGTTTTTTCTAATGAGAAAAGAAACTCCTACTTCAAGGCTCAAAGGGGTTATTGAGGGTCTATCTCCCTTATATCTCCGGTGTTTAGGGATTTGAAATAATGCTTGTACATCCTCAGTAGGGTTTTTTATTCAAAAACACATGATCAGAGATTTTGCATTTTTATTTTTCATCATTCTCCCTCAGCTTTTTGCCTCAGCAAGCAATTAATAAAGTTGGTATCGTAATGCCAAAAACATTTTATGAGAGAAAACGAATGGATTTCTTCAAGACAAACATAAACAATGTATTATGATTTTCATTCAGAAATTAACAAGTTTTTACATGCTATTGATGCTTAAAAACACAAAGGAAAAAATACAATGAGAATGCAGTAAGAAACTAAATGAATGTCATTGTTGAGGAGACTTGACTCCGTCTGGACTTATTGAGCTTGAATACTTTCTGCAGTTCTTTCCAAACACTTCAGATTACTTCAAAAGAGAACTCCAACGAAGTCACCCATGAGTCGTAAACTGTTGCCTTGCTTTAGGGATTCGAGCAATGCGAGTGATGCAATGCTCAAGATAAGAGTACGTCTTGCTTATCCCTCGTGCGGGAGCCCCAAGCATAGTTGCTAGAGTAGTAATCGCCATCATAAATGGAAGAACCTTGTATGGTCATCAAACTCAAGAGAGTTACTTATGGTGAAGAAGAAACAATACTCGACTCTTAACCAATTGAAATTCCGACAAACGGGGAAGCAACTAGGCACAAGGCGATAAAACCACATCAATTTATTTCTCATCATCATTTTTTTTTGTCTCTGTTAACAAGCGGAGGCCACTGAGAAGGAAGTTCTGAGAAGAGACAACTGAGATATGAAGTAGAACCTTGAGAATGAGAAGCATTGTGTAGAACACTCTTGATTACCACATGGAAATAGATTCTGACGAAGTCATCCAGGAATTTGTAACGCTTTTAAGGGATTCGAGCAATGCGAATGATGCAATGCTCAAGATAAGAGTACGTCTTGCTTATCCCTCGATCGGGAGCCCCAAGCAACTTCCACATATGTATAAGAGATGATTACCAATTTAGCTTCAATATCCAAACCATTCGGAGTGAGAGTGGATGATCCTTGCATTTCTTGATATCAGGCATTAGGCACAAACCAACAACATCTGAATCGGTGGAGTCACGAATTTTTATGGCTTTCAATCTTTTCTCCAAGAGGTTGAACCTTTTGTCAAATCCAATACTTGGGAACTTGAAGACTTCAATGATCAAATTGTTCTCATGATGTGTTTCCTTCTTAAGAGTGATAAGAATTTGAATCCTTAAGACCTTCTTTTGATGTGAGATTAACATTTGCATTTGGCCTAGGAGGAACTCATCTCAATTCTTCTTGTCAAAGCGAAAACGCTTGAATAACCTCCATACACTTATTCATGTCACTCTCCATTTCTGTTCTCATCTCATTTAAAACCCTCACGGAGTTGTTCCATAGTTGATCTCGGAGCTTGTGGCGGTGGGAAGTCAAATCCGTTGTTGATCTTGAAATCTGAGTAGAAAGGGTCCCATAAGTCTTTGAAAGAGCCATGAAATGCATGATGGTATGAATGCATGTTTCATTTCCAAGGGATCCTAAAGTCCTTTCACACCTTTTGTTTTGTTCTTTTTCTTTTGAAGTCAAAGCATTTTTGTATAGAGTATCCTTTCTTTCTTTTTTCTTTTTTTTATTTCCTTTTTCTTTTTTCTCTTTTTTTTTTTGGAAATAGACTTTAGGATCCCTCATAAATGAAGTGGATAAAGCAATGATGTTATGCAATGCAAAAGCATGGGATCAAGGTCCATATAATCTTAGTAGCATCTGTACAATCCTCTGAATGACTGACATAAAACCTCTGTACAGGCCAAATGTCACAGGATCAAAGGTTCGACGCCCTTTTTGAATACCAGAATATCAAGCACCATGAGAACGGACCAAATAAAGGTCCGACCTCAAATATGAAGAGCCAAAGGTATGTAGGAGTCAAGGTTTCCTGTCCCACCCCAATCTCACAGGTATGAAGTCTATACACGGACAAGTGGTCCCTAATGGTCACTAGGGTCTACAGTTCCCATGGGGTACAAAGTGTTTGAGGCAACAAGCGTGCCAGACACAGTGTTCCATGAAAGAACCTCGCCCAGTTGTGGTACCCCATGTCAAGCTCGATCGTAGCAAGAGCCACGGGAGTCAACATGAGCATCCACGCTAATCCTATGTGTCACTGGCCTGGGTAATGGGCCTTTTACCTCACAAAAACCCCCCACCTGCAAAACAAAGCAGAAAAATATGTGGCACCCACGGGGACCCATAATATAGTCCAGATGCATGCGGAAAGTAAACATGATATGCAAGCATATATACAAGATGTAAACATATAAATAAAAAAAGAAACACCCAATAAAAGAAACAAACAAAGGCTAGGATCGACTTGCTTAGGTAATCCCCAGCAGAGTCGCCAGCTGTCGCACGCTCGCGAAAAATGAACAGAGTCGCCACCACTATATTTATCCCATAAGGGAAAGGAATACCAGGAAACCTAACAAAGGAAAGAACAGGGTCTTGCGACCAGAGAATCAAGGTACGGGAGTCGGTTACGCGAGGGGAAGGTATTAGCACCCCTCGCGCCTATCGTACTCGATGGTATCCACCTATGTTTGTTTCTATCTAAAGGGTGTGTACTATGTCTATGTCTACATGCGAATGAATGCAAAAAGAAATACGGGGAAAAGAAGGAATTATTTACAAGTGTGCTCGTTCAAGCCCCGCGACTTGATGCCTACGTATCCTCTTCAGGAATCAGAGCGCTGTAGTTCGGCTCAAGATTTCTGTTTGGTTTTGTGTTTTTTAGTTGGGCGGTGTTAACGTTCGCGCTCTTGCATAAGGGATCGACCTAGGATGCAATGGAGCGGAAATAACGGTGCCCTTAAGAAAGCGAGAGAAGAGAGAGAGTTTGAGTGTTTCGAGGAAATCCCTAAAGCAAGGGAAACTCGAGTTACTCTTTGGTTTGTGTCTTTTAACGTTGGGAACTTACGCCTGAATGGGACCCTTAAGCAAGGGAGATCCAAGCACTCGAACATTCCCTTAAGCAAGGGACGTTCAAGCTTCCATTCCCTTTTTAAGAATTTTCACTTTGATTATTAGTGTTTTAAGTATTTTCTTTGTATTTTTTATGGGGATTTTTATTCAAGCATTTTTATTAGTGTTTTATGTTGTAAAAGAAAAAGAAACTAGCATAAGCAAACTAGCCTAATATGAATGGGAGTTTCTACCTAATGTTGTCATGGTTTCTACCTAAGGTTAGGATTAAAAGGAACATGAAAATAAGGCACTAAGTAGAATATTGAAAATAGCATAAAAGCATGAAAAAGAACAAGTAGAAAATATAGTAAAAGACTAAAATTACTACTATTTTTATATTGATTTTTTTATGAAAGAAATTGAATCAAGTAAAAGACTAAAAAACAAATAGCCTAAAACTAATATTTTTTAGTGATTATTTTTATGAAAGAGAAATGAATTCTAAAAATCAAGTGAAAAGGGGACTAAAACTATAAGCCTAAAATATATTTTGTATGGAACTTTTTCATGTCTAAAGTTACCTAAAAATCTAACAAAATGTTAAGGATTTTATTGATTTTAGAACATAAAAAATAATGGGAGAACTATGTGAAAAAGGACCTAAATCTAATGTGAATCTAAAGGTGTCAGGGGTGGAATTTGAATTATAGTGGTGCTGGCAAAAGTAAGGGCGCAGGGCCCCAATCAAATCTGGCCCAAATGCCTGTTTTTGTTATAGTTCCTTAGGTCCAAAAAGAGAGTTACGGGCCTATGGGGGGTGTATACAGATTCGGCCCAGGCGATTGTTTTGATCATATTTTTTGACAAAAGGAAGAGGATGTGTGACAGGCTCATAGGGGTGCAAAGAAGATTTTCGTGGCCCAAGAAGCTTTTGATCCAAGTTGACTTATTTGTTTTTTTTTCCAGATTTTATTATCTAAAACAATTAATTAAAATAATAAAAAAGAAATAAGTTGAGATTGGGGATTAGGGTTACCAATGTGACCTTTCAGCTTGTCCTTCCCCTTTACGACGAACCTCGGCGACGGCGCAGTGCTTCCTTCTCTGGCAACAAACCTCCATCACCTCCAATCAAAAGCCGCCGCGAACCAAGAGAAGGACTCCGACCTTTCTCCCTCGTCATCTTTGTCTTCACCGCTTCGAATCAATTATAGTTCTCTCTCGGATGCTTCCCCGACGCTCTTCTTCTTTTGCGATTTGTCGATTGAAATTGTTTGCAGATTATTCGGTGAGTTGAAGTTGAAGCGTGGTGAAGATGAATGGAAGATTATTGTGACGCGAAGCCGGTGCGAAGGTGGATGCGATAAACTGAGGGAGAAGATGAAGGTCCTCTCGTTGAAGCTCGATTGAAGAATGTATGGAGAGTTTATTTTTGTGACGAAGATGAAGATACGAAGACAAAGATGAAGATCCTATGCGAAATAAACGCAGGGAGACACGACGATCTTCAGGTAACGTTCTTGAATCCTCTTAATCCCGTGTTCACCGCAATCCTCTTTCTTCTTCTTCTTCTATCTTTTTGTTTTTTCGGGAGTCTTCTGTGTGTTGCCTTTGTTGATTTTTGTGTTGAGAGGGGAATTGAGAGATTGAGCGATGAAGGATGAAGGCTGAGCTTTGTTGTAGCAGAGCTTCAGAGGTTGAATCTCTGCTCAACAATGGAGGTGAACGTATAGTGATGGTGAGGGTGCTGAGAGAATGGAGATGAATAATTCAGAGAGAGTGAATTGGAGAGAGCGAAGGAGATGGGTGA
Organism: Vicia villosa; assembly: GCF_029867415.1. NCBI lineage: Eukaryota > Viridiplantae > Streptophyta > Magnoliopsida > Fabales > Fabaceae > Vicia > Vicia villosa. Next base: position 46,944 of record NW_026705368.1, read on the forward strand.
AGGGTGAAATGTTGCAGAGAGAGTTCTGAATGGAGAGTGGTGAAGTGGAGGATTGAAGGTGGAAATGATGTGTGAAGTGAACGTGAAGTTTGAAATATGGAGGGAAGTCTTGTTATATAGGTTGAGATGTGGAGGAAACGGTTATGGGAAGAGCAACCTGAGCCTTTGGATTTGATGGGTTCTGTTATGAATGAAGGGTGAGGATTTGCTTGACTCAGTCTGTTAGAGTCAGTTAACTCGGTCGGTTATACTGAGTTGATATAGGACTCAGTTAGTTGATGTGAGCTGGCAGTTAGTTACATTGGTTATGATTCTGTTTGGGCGGTTTGAATTCGGTTAGGGGTTAGTTCTAGGTTGTTAGAACAGTTGGTTAGTAGTTAATAAATTTGAAACGAAGGCTGAAGGCTAAAACTGAAACTGGGCTTGTTTTGTATTTATTTTTACATGGGTGCTTGAATTGGAATGGGTAGCATATGTTTTGAATGTGTGTTATTGCAGGGCTGGAATGTTAGGAGTTTTCTGGTTCGAACCGGTTTCGGTTCTGGTTTAGGTGCTGCTGGACTTTATTTTATGGCTGCAAGGACTGTTAGCAGGGACCGTATGAATTTGTGGATAATGGTTAGAAGGAGTATGAATGATGAGTGTATATGTTCTGAATCGGCTGCTAGTTTTTTATTCATTCATGCAGGGTGATTTTTGTATTGGTATATGCTATTAGATGTTAGCATGCTGATAGTTTCTTGTATGTGCAAGGCTGTTTTTTGTTGGAATTGTGGAGCGGTTGCAAGACTGGCTGAGTGTTTGATGAAGCTTGGAGGCTTGAAGGAACACAGTGCCATTTAAATGGCTGAAGAATGTATATGGCAGGGCGACTGATTCTTATTTTACTATGCAGGGTGATGGATTTTTTTGTGTATAATGCTGGTTTGTATGATATTTGGGATCTTGATTTATGTAGATGTATATGGGTAACTTATTGTAGCACTATGTTGATGCAGGGTCATTACTACTTGCTGTGAATGAAGTTTTGAAGAAACAATGGTGCATTGAAGAAAACTTGGATTATTTTCTTTTATGTAGTTCTCTTTGTAACAATGAACAGAATGATCTTTTCATTTGTAAATGGTGTAGACTTTTTGTAATGAATTTCTCTTTTCCATGAGCTTGTAATGGTTGAACCTGAATTTGATTTTTGTATTTCAAATGATTGGACATGAATGATTTTACTCCTTTGCTGAATTTGAATCCTCTTTTCCTGAATGATGGAACCAAAATAACCCTTGCATCCAAAATGCATTCAAAATGTAGTCATGGTCAAAGACTAAGGAAGAAGTCAACGTGACTTAGTCAACCATGAGTCAATTCAAGTGAATATCTTCTAAAGCTTCTCTTCTTGAGAAACCCAAACAAATATCAGTAGGGCCAGAATAGCTTGCTACATAAGTGATGTTGAAGGGCAACATTCGATCAGATGAAACCATAAGAACCCAACGTGTGTCACCCAACCCTTGTCCTGATAAAGTCACGTATGATGCAGATGAATGAATGATTTTACCTAAAATGAGTAGGTGGTGAGAATGTATGCACATGATTTAAAAGCCATAAGCCTTATAAATTAAAAGGGGTAGGACAAATTTGGGGTATGACAATAGGTACCGGTTGAATTAGTTCTGAAATTCAAATTCTTCACTCCTGCATGAAGTCTTTGAATATATCACTCCTTTGTTCCAGCATCACAGCTCTAGGTCAGGTTGGGTTAATCCTCCACATATAGGTACTTCCTCCACTTCAATGGACCATACAATATGAACATTACTTGTTCAAACAATCTTCTACCTTTACCACTACCAGAACGAATCCCTCATGGATCTCATCCAGAAACAGACAGGATGCCTACTCTGATACCAATTGAAAAATTCTGGTATGACAGATTCAGGATGTCATTCACGATGTCAAGACATCTGATCTGTTATTAACGTAGTAGAGGAAAAACAGAAAGATCCCCTAATTGTTAATTACCCCTAAGGAGGAGTCAATGAGAACTGGGATCATATATGTTTAGTCAACATAACCAGATTGTAAACTTTATTGGTTCTGTAAAGGAACAACTATCAAACCTGAACCTGATGTTATACACGATGTTACAACATCCAAGACTGAACAAACAATACAATGCAGAAGATAAATAACACAGTTAATTGTTAACCCAGTTCGGTTTAACTACCTACTCTGGGGACTACCAAGCCAAGAAGAAGATTTCACTATCAGTAGTACTATTTTATGTAAACAACCTCTAGTTTATAGATAAACAACCTCTGGTTTACCTAGTCACTACCCAATGCAACCTTTATCTCGGACATCCATCTAAGACAAGAGAACCTCTACTCACTCCCTAGTGATACCTAATTGTTACAACCCTGCAACAACTATTTACACAATTAACAATGAACAATAACTTGATATTGCTTCACAACTTCAATCAAGAACACAATACTCAACTCTTACCTACAAGTTTCGAGTGAGAATAATCACTTCTCTTACCTACAGGTTTTGAGAAGGACATGGCAGCCATCCTACAACCTGGGTGGTCTACCTATAGACACCCTAATTACTACATCTTTTCTAAATCCGGGTTTCTATATAAAACTAGGTTACAAAGGTTTCTATTTATAACCTATTCCCAATTGGACTTGGGCTTACAAATCGCAACACTCTTTGCTATTACAAATCTGCAGAAATCTTCTGCTACAATCAAGGTCTTTTAATCATGAGATTCCTAATTTATATCTTAAATTTGAAACTGCTGAATCTTTAATCTTTTGATCTGATTCTTCAATATTTTGACTTAATTCTTTTGACCTTTAAATTTGCGCCACATAGTATTACATAATACTCACTGAATTTTCTGTATCTGTTGATAATCAAACTGAATCTTCATTCCAATTCTGCAGGCCCGATGTCATGGTTGAAGTCATGATATTCCATATAACATCTTGCTTGTCCCTGTTTTGATCTTTTATATTTGCAAGATTACACATTGTATTATGTTTTGCTGCTA
>NW_026705369.1:0-147648 GCF_029867415.1 Vicia villosa
TTATGTTTTAGCCAAACATAGATGTCAATCAGCCAATAAAAGCACCAACAGTGCCCCTATAATTTTGTTAACCAGTAATTTTTTTAAAAAAAAAAATCTAGCAAGTATTTTTATAATAGAAAATTCTCTTTTAATATATATAGGAGTAAGAAACAAAATTTGTGGTACCCCTAAAACTATGGGGCCCTGGGCTCCCGCCCTGCAAGCCCGTGCTCAGGGCCACCCCTGGGTAGCGGGCTTTTCAGGATGGGCTAAAAAGGTCCTGAAAAATATGGGCACTTTAAGGCTCAAACCCTATGATTTTTTGGGTCTGACGGGCCGGCCCATATGGGCTAGCCCATTTTTACGGCTCTTATATGGTGGTTAGGATTTGGCCACGGCGGAGAGAACTTCCATATGATGGTGTTTTTAATGATTTAGAAAACCTCCTCGCATAAGGTGAAAGACTATGTCTATACATAGTACACGTAATGTTTTAGAGTACCTAAGATGTGATATGTATGAGATAAGATCAATCTCCTTCTTCCAATAAAAAAGTATTATAGAGGTTTTAGACCTAAAATTTTCATGCTTACCGTCGATTCAGTCAATAGTAAATCATTGAGTTATATTTTTTTTAGAGATTAGTCAATTATTGACTCTGGTTTCCTTCTAAAAGCATATTATCTCATGTTTTCATGATCGGGCGAAAGAAAAATGGTATCTGTTTTAATTAATTATAAAAAATAATTAATGGTAGATTGAAATAATTTGAGTACTTAATAGTGAATACTGTTTTTTGTGTGCTGAACAAATATGGTCCTAATTTTTATTATTCGGCCGTAATGATGCTATTTTTTATTTTTTATTGAAGAGATTACTCACACGTGAAGGTTTTAGTGAACTACTCCATTCAGCCTTATTTATAAGCAAGATTCCTTTTTTAAGTTCATTGAGTAATAAATGTATCTGGTCTACATAATAGATAAGATACATTCATTACTCAATGAACCTACAAAATGAATCTTTGCTTATAAGTAAGGTCAGAAGGAGTACTAATTTGCTTTCCAACTATTTCATTCTCATCTTATTTTTTATTATGTTTTCCATCGTTTTATGTTTGAGAAAAGCCAACATGTAATGAATTGATATTTTATCATTATAAAAAAAATGGTGGCAGACATCATTTTTTATTAGTTTAATGGATTTGGGATATGGCAACATCAAACTTTAAATTGCTTTTCTTTGCTTGCCTTCAATATTATGTTTCAGACTTTCATTTAATTAAAGCAGGTACAGCATAGGCAACAAAAACACCGAAATTTTGTCTCTCTGTCTATTATTTTACTCTTTCTCTCATTTACACTAAAGTACCGAATTGATATATGCTTTTATTTTTGTCTGTACTTTAGCATCGACACAGATTGCTATATACCAAATCTAAAATGTATTGATAAAAATATCAAATGAATTATTACTCTGGTAAAAAATAGATCATAAACTTTAATAAATGAAGAGACCGTCAATTTATATCTCATGTGTTTTTGTTGTTTATCTTTTGTTTTTTTTTCTCGCTTTGCTCTTATTGAGGGTTTTGGTTTTGTCCCCCTCCTCTTTGTACCATTTTCTTTTGTTTAATATATTTTGGCCTTTACTTAAAAAAAATAATTCAATTAATAAATAAACAAGAATTAGATCAATTTTAATATTTAGAAATATAATTTTTAGAAAAAGTAAAATTAATTTGAAGTAGATGAAAAGTATATGCTTCAAAATATCTCCTTTTTTTTTTTTTTAATATTAAAGTGAATTTGTTAAGCAAATGTTGGAAAATCTAAATTAGACACCAAAAGTTAAATAAAGAATGAAGATCCATTTCAATTGTTCAAAATATCTATGAAATTGAATTAATTTTCTGAAAAAAATAAAAGTAATTTTTTGCCATTTAAAAAAATAAATTAAAAGAACTTAATTCTTATTTTATTTATTTATTATTTATAAAATAATATAAAAAACAAAAGATTATATTTATAATTTCAAAACCTTACAAATAATAAAGAAAATGCAAAGAAAGAACAGTAATAATTAAAATTTGAAAATAATAAATTTTATTTATTTATTTATGAGTAAAAAATGAAAAAATATATAAAACATATTCTTTATGTATTTAAATACTATGATTAATCAATTGAAAATTTATAATATTAATAGATGAAAAAAGATAAATAAATACCAAGTAAACAATATATAATTAATTAACTATAATTAAGGAAAGGCTATTATTATTATTTTTCAGTGTTTTTTAGTTATTTATTAATTGTATATCTTATTAAAAACAAATATTATGACTTCATATTATGACTTTAATTTATTAAATTACTAAAATGTATCTTAAAATTCTTTCTATTGAATTTTAGGTTTCATTTTGTTTAGGTGCCGATGGGAATTGAAAGAATAAGAAAAATATGTGAATTTTTCTTTACCCACCTTCTTATGGAGGTCACCCCCAACGAAATTCCCCATTTGCCCCTGTTTCGGAGATGCATCTCCGAAGTAATTTTTTTTCCAGATTTTTTTAGGTTTCGGAAATGCATTTCCGAATTCACCAAAAAATTGGTGTTTTCGGAGATGCATTTTCGAAATGCATGAAAATTCAAAAAAACGTTAATATTTCGGAAGTTCATTTCCGAAAATAATTCTGCATATACAATTTTCCCTCATTCACTATTTCATCATTTTTCTCCCAAATTCCTCCAAACCCTCTCCAAAACTCAATCAATCTCAATCCATTTTTCGTCTCAAAATCAAGTTTCAAACTATTGATCACGTTAAAGGGAGCATAGTAAGCTACAATTTGAGGTAAACATCTCTCATTTCATCCCCTATTTCACTACATTGATTGAACAAATTTCTGCTGAAAACTGCGATGGTTCGGAAATACATTTCCGAAATAAGTTACCTAACAAATTTCGGAAATGTACTTCCGAAATAAGCCCTGACAGTAAAAAAACAGTTTTGGCCAATTTTGCCAATTTTGCTAATTTCGGAAATGCATATGTTAGGTATGGTGCATCCGGACAACATTGTCGACGATGACGTAGTAGTTCCGGAAGTTGTCAACGTCAATAACGATCCGGTTATCGACGTTAAATCTATGATCAACGTGGTTGATGTGCGATCACAATTTACAAATGATCGGAGCTTCGGTAGTCGTGAAGAATTGCTTGATTGGGTTCGACAAGAAGCTAGTAAACTTGGATTCGGAATTGTTATTTTAAGGTCCGACAATGGAAATAGTAGACGGAAAGCTTTTATCATTTTAAATTGCGAGCGGGGTGGGAGTTATGTACAAACAAACCGGGTGTTAAAACACGAAGACACGGGATCGAGAAAGTGTGGGTGTCCGTTTAAGTTGCACGCGACTTGGAGGGTTGATGATTTGTGGCGTTTAACCGTAATTTGTGGAATTCATAATCATGTCTTGGATGCCAAGTTACACGGACATCCAATAGCGTGTCATTTGTCCCGCAAAGAGAAGAATGTGATTTCGAATTTAACGATAGTCAAAGTGGCGCCTCGTAACATACTAACCGATTTGAAGCGTAAAAAACCGGATAGCGTTTCAAAGATCAAGCAAGTTTATAACGAACAAAACAATCTTAAAGTCTTGAAAATGGGCCCTCGGTCGGAAATGCAACAACTTTTGAAACTATTAGGCGATAACCAATATGTGTCAAGCTTCCGTACGTCCGATGACAAAGTTACGGTGCGTGACATTTTTTTGAATCATCCCGAAAGTATCAAATTGTTCAACACATTTCCAACCGTTCTTGTGATGGATTCGACGTACAAAACCAACAAGTATAGGCTTCCTCTTCTAGAGATTGTCGGTGTGACCTCGACGGACAAGACATATTCGGTCGGGTTTTCTTTTTTGGAGTGTGAAAAAGAAGATAAGTTTACATGGGCTTTGGGAATATGCAAGTCTTTGTTGGTTGATCAAAAGGTTATGCCAAATGTCATTGTCACCGACCGGGACCAAGCTTTGATGAATGCGGTCGATACCGTCTTCCCGACATCGACCGTATTACTTTGCCGGTATCACATAACTGGCAACGTGAGAAGTAAGCTCAAACCCGCGGTTGGGACAAAAGATATGCCGGATGAAAACGGTAAAGTTATCAAAGCCGGTGTTGTGGTGGATAGGATTATGGCCGCATGGAGGGAGATTTTAGATGCACACTCTGAAGAGGTGTATACCGAGAAATTGGTACACTTTAGGTCTTTGTGCGTTTCCATTAAGACAAAGTAAAGGAAAAAGTTGTATGTGCTTGGACGGATCGAGTAAGACATCTTGGTTGCACCACGACTAACCGAGTTGAATCCGCACATGCGGTCTTGAAGAGGTGGTTAGGTGATAGCAAGGGAGATTTGTGTCGGGGATGGGACACCGTGAACCAAATGCTCCAAAATCAACACAATGAAATTCAAACATCGTTCGGTCGGAGCAAGACGGTTATGGAACATCGGTTTAAGGGCCAAATTCTATTCTCCCAATTGATTTACAACATATCACGTTCGGGTTTGAATTTTATCTACATTAATGAGATGCCACTTTTTATGCACAAATATATCGAGGACATAGTTGATGTTGGAGGCGACGGCAATTGTGGATATCGGGCCGTTGCGGGTTTGCTCGGTAAAGGGGAAGAAAATCACACTTCAATCCGACGGGAACTTCTTTCGGAGTTGACTTCGCATCGGGACATCTACGACCGACTATATGAAAATCAAGAAAATTTGAGAAACTCCATGATTCACTTGTTCCATCACTTACCGGTATCGCTCCGGTTTCGAAGTGGATGTCATTCCCCGATATGGGCCATCTAATAGCAAGTGCATATGATCAGGTGTGTGTCGATTTTACGAGATTTGGACCATGTGAGACATTCTTTCCACTTCACAGTCAACCGCCATTGGACGCGTCGAGCCGCATCATATGCATCAGGTATCTAAGATCGTGGCACTTCATGCAAGTCTTTTTGAAACCGGGGTGTCCTATACCGGCTACTTATTGTCAATGGACGACACATCATTCAAATGAGGCGGAGACTTGGCCGGATCCTTTCGTTTAAAGAATGGCGGAGTTTGAAGAAATGATGAGCCAAGAGCGTGCGCAAAATAGAGAGCAGTCGAAGAACATACCTATTTTAGATTTAGGCGCCACCGATTGGTTCGGCGAATTTTAGTTTTTCCGGGCCGTTTTTTGTTTGTAATGACCGGTGCGTGTCCTTTTTGGATGTATTGTCGTTTACCATCTAAAATCGGACCGATTCAATATATATATATATATATATATATATATATATAATATAAGTATGTTTTATGTTGTAATTACCTATTTTATACCTATTTTGAATGCTTTTGGTATTGGTAACACAAAACAGAAAGGAATGCACAAAATTTGAAATTTGCCTCTGTTTCTGCATAATTCGGAAATGAACTTCCGAAATACACATGTTTTCATACCAGTTTCGGAAGTTCATTTCCGAAACAGCCACTAAATGCAGGACAAGGTTTGTTGGGTCATTATTGCTCCAATAAGTTTATAAATACAACACACGCTTCTTCATACTCTTCACACCACAAAACTCAAATGACACAAACCTACCCCCACCTAGCATTCGTCTACTTCACCAGCGGCTACCCGATGCCGTTTCAATTCCGCTTCTCGCGCGACACGCCGTTTGCGGACTTGATAACGTCGCTCAACACGCTATTGCAATATCCGGAAAATCAAAAGGTTGTCAAGCTCGAGTACCGTTCGCCATCGCTTAACGACGACGGAGACGTTGAGTTCACACCTTTTGAGATCAAGAACGACGAAGATTTGGCGGTTTTGTGGACAACTTTCGACCGATTTTCTTCGAAGGGTCCGATCGAGTTGGATGCGAAACTTCAAAGATCGGGGGCCGACGTTATCAAAATGTTGACTCATCCTCACCTAACCGTGTTTAACAATATGTAACTTTAATCTTATGTAACGTAATCGATGTAATCTTCAACCGTTAAATAAATCGAATCGTTGTTGATTGTTATTTTTCTTCTGTCCAGACCTTATTTCGGAAGTACATTTCTGAATTCTTCCAAGGGGGTGAATTCGGAGATGCACTTTCGAATTCACCCATTTTCTGCAAAAAAAAAAATATTATTTCGGATGTACATTTCCGAAATCAATTTTTTTCATAAAAAAAAAACATGTTTTCGGAAATACATTTTCGAAAACACCTTTTTTTTCAAAAAAAAGATGGTTTCGGAAATGCATTTCCGAAACGGGGGTATTTTGGAGATTTTACCAGGGATGACCAAGAAAGTAAGGAGGTGGGTAAAGAATTTCTCAAATATGTATTGTGATTTGTCAAACATAAATTCATTCTTTCACTTTATTCTTGTCTTTGGTTTTCTTTCTCTTTCTTCTTTTCTCTTTATTCTGGTTTTGTTATAGTGTACTTTTCTGTGTTGCATTGAGTTAATTTTGTTCTGAGTACTTTTCTGTATTTACTATGATACTTAGCTGCTCAGCTACTCAGTATCATTAGATTAATTATACCAAAACTTCATCGTAGTAGTGATGCTCTTCATAATTAATTAGTAACTAAGAAAGTAGTATATACTTTATAATTGATTATAAAAAATAATTAATGATATATTGGAATACTCCAAGAATGCAAATTAGACTAATTGAATACTGTTGCTCTTGTGCACTGAGCAAATGTGGTCTTAATTTATATTATTTGGCTGTATATTAATCAAGACTTCTATTTCATATTATGTCATTGTACTATGATTCTAATTGGTCTATATCATTTATTCTTCACAAAGTGAGGGGTATATATACCAAACTCATGTTTCAAAAAGTGATTTCTCATTAACTTAATGATGCTACTTTACTACTCACTATCATTAGATTAATTAAATAAAAGACTTTTATTCCATGTTATGTCATTTTCCTCTTTTAAAAAAGACTCCATCCATAAGATTTTTGTTGTACTAGTTTATGGTCATCACGTTTTTTTTTAAATAGCCAATTCTTGTATTAAGTATAGGAGTACTAGGGGTACTCCAACCCTTACAAGAAAATTAAAGTTAAACAGTAAAGACTACAACATCAAATGCACAAATAAGGATTATAAAATCACTCATAGAAGTTACAAGTAATTCTTTTCTTAGAATCTATAGCAAGCCACCACCATGAACTTCTTAAAATCGAATAAAAGACCTCCTCTATGTCCAGCTCAGCCTCAATAAGTATAATGTCACTCCTTTGCTTCCAAATACACCAGCATATTGTTATCCATATAGCTCCTCCCCACTTACTTCCCATCTTATCCTTCAGCAAATCCTCACATTTCAGCAAGTGACCTAGACAGTCTTCATCAATAGGCAATTGGATGTCCAACCATGTTGATATTTTTCTCCACAGTCGGGCCAACTTAGTGCAATGCAGCAGCACATGACTTATATCTTCTACCTGCATTTTACAGAAAACACATACGACTTCATCATCTTGGGACAGGATGTGTCTGTGTAAAAGTTGCTTACGTGTTGGTAATCTATCCCATAGCATTCTCCACCCAAAAATATTCAATTTGGAAGGAACATAAGCCCCCCAAATAACACACAGGCCCTCTCTCAAACCATCTTCCAAAGCTTCCGTTCCAAGCGACAAAACCAGATTGTCATAACAAGATCTAATCGTGAAGCATTTAGAATTATCATACGGCCAAACAAATGAGTCTGTTTGATTAGGAACAGGGCTGATACCAATTAACAATTGTTGAAGCTCAACACGCTCCTCATCTGCCTCCATTCCAAGCACTTCATCACCTACCATGAGATTCCAACTGCACACTCCATCTTGCCAAAAGCCTAGCCTGTTTACCTCCCAATCTTTAGAGATAACCTGCAAGTATAGATGAGGGTACAATGCTGCCATCATGTTTATTCCTAGCCAGCAGTTTTTCCAGAACAAAGTAGTCTTTCCATCTCCAAGCTTGGCCTTGATTTTCTTCACTATTCCTTGATTTCCCTCAAACAACTCTATGATGTCTCTCCACCATATAGACTCCTTAACATTTGAGTTTTTCCCTTCATCACCCCACAGCCTTTTCCTCACCTCCCCGTATCTAGCTTTTATGACCTTGCTCCAAATCGCGTTTTGTTCCACCAAGAGTCTCCAAACCCAGTTAGCCAAGAGTGCTCTATTAAATTTGCCAAAATCTTTGATACCTAGGCCTCAATCTTCTCTAGTTCTACAAATTAATTCCCAACTCACCCATGATATGCTTTTCTTTTCCACCAAGCCATTCCACAAAAAGTTCCTCTGTATTGCAACCAACTCTTTTACAACTTTCAAGGGTATTTTATAAAAGGACAGTTGATAGCTTGGCATGTTAGATATCACGCTATTTATCAATGCGACTCTCCCACCAATTGATAAAAATCTTCCTTTCCAAGAATCTAGTTTTTCTTTCAACGAGTTAACTACCGGTTTCCAAAAAGCAGAGTTTCGTTGATTCCCCCCACTGAGATTCCCAGAAACTTGAACAGTAATTTGTCAATCTTGCAGCCCAAGAAAGTTGCATTAGCTTCCAAAGTGTATGTTGGACAACCTATTCCAAAGATTTTACTTTTATTCAAGTTAATACGCAACCCTGAGGACATTTCAAAACCCATTAATAAAGCCTTTATAGCCCTCAAATTGGACCAAGAGCCATCTCCAAACAAGATTGTATCGTCTACAAATTGTAAGAGGTTGTACCCCACTGTGTCTGTTACTTTAAAGCTATTATATAATCCTCCAGATACGACCTTTCTCATCATTCCAGCCAAGCCTTCTGTAACAGTAGTGAATAGAAATGGGGACAAAGGGTCACCCTGCCTTAGACCTCTTGATACTACAAAATCAGTTGTTGGGCTACCATTGACCACTGTAGACATTGAGCTGGTAAACACAGCCGCTTCCATCCAATTCATCCATCTTATACCAAATCCCATTCTTTTCAGCATGAACCTCAAGTAGTTCCAATCCACACAGTTATAGGCTTGGGCAAAGTCAACTTTGAGAACCATACACTCCCTCTTATTCCTCTTTGGAAGTCAATTATTTCATTTGTCACGAGAACTCCGTCAAGTATTTGGCTCCCAAGAATGAATGCAATGGTCTTTTGACTAAGGACACATAATCTACGATCATTTTGGGTGGTATTGAATATATACCAAACTCATGTCTCAAAAAGTATTTCCACTTACTCTACTCATGAAAACATTTTGCCTAGAAACATTACTAATATATATATATATATATATATATATATATATATATATATATATATATATATATATATATATATATATATATATATATATATTATTGTATGTTCATGAACTATTTTTTTTTATATTTTAAAATGGAACCTCTTTCTATTTATAAACTTGTGAAGAAAAATTTAAACAAACTTAGTATCAATGAAAACAAATAATAAGTTTTAAACAATTTTTTATTTTACTATTGATAAAATAATTTAGTTATAATTAAATATATATTTTTTTAGAAAAGAAAGAATAGTGATTTGATGTTTAAATTTAAAACTCTTTTAGTCATACTATTATTATTAAATTAAAATTAAGTTAAAGTGTAAGAAGAGGATAAAAACATTTTTAAAAATTAGACAATACAATAAAATTGAACAATAAATAAAATATTAATATTACTAAATTATATTTTATTAATTACTAGTTTTTAATAAAGTTTTGGTTCACATATTTTAAATAATTTATGAACTAATTTTCCATTTTAAATTCAAATAGTTTTGACTTGTCTCTCACGTTTTTGCATTAAAATCAATAAGGTGTCTATGTTTTAACTTATTTTTTAATTTATAAAATTTGTAAACAATAATGTTTTTATATGGTAATTTGACACATTTTATTAGTGATATCATAGAATATAATAAACAATATGAATTCTTTGACAAGTTTGCCACTTGTCATCTTATTAGAATGCTTACTATTTTAAAAATTTCTATTCATAATAATATCTGCTTAATTTAAGTTATTATGATGACAACTCTAAACACAAACCTAACTCTAATGTTGATATGCCATTATATTAGAATTTTCAAATATTTTTTGGAAATAAGATATTATATATATCCAAAAACAATTCAGTACAACGCGACCTCGAGGGTCCAGCACCTAGCAAAAAAGGAACCTACATCAAGTAAGGAGCAACATGCTCACGTAGTTTCGGTTTCCTCCAACATCTATGGACAATTTTCTCTATAATAATCTTTTCTATACCTCTATTCTCATACCTTTCTATATTCTTATCTTTGTAAACTCTAGAATTCCTATACAGTCAACACATATACACAGTTTTGGTGAAAGCAACCTTCAGCACAGTAGACCGCCAACCTTTCTTACTACAGTTAGCTAACAACCACTCTACCTCCTGATCCCATCCACAAGGGGAATGATGCACATCCAACCAATTCAATACACCAGCCCAGATTACCTTCATTTCGTAGCAATCAAAGAAGAGATGTTGTATACTCTCTTTCTCATGACAAAATTCACAATTATCCTCATTTATAAAACCAAACTTACTCATCCTGTCTTTTTTTGCAAGTCTCTTGTTACACGACATCCACAACGTGAAAATGGCTCTGGGAGAGCCTTCATTCTCATACATCAATTTCCTCCATGGTACTTTCAGCATCTCTACATTCAGACTTCTATACATTTTCTTGGTATTAAAAGTTGCAGCACTTTGCATATTCTGCCACTGAGTTAGCCCTACAACTTCAACCCTCAAATTCAGGATAGCTTTAAGGATCTAAGAACAAGAATCTTTGATGGGAACATTCATCACTTGATCCATTTTAACATAGTAAGTATGGACCCATCTAATCCAAAGGCTGTCAGTTTTCTTACATAAATTCCACAGCAGTTTGAGCATACACACCTTATTCCATCTAGACAAATCCATAACATTTAGACCACCTTGGCTTTTAGGAACACACACCTTACTCCAAGCAATAGGAGCTTTCTTAGAGATGCTGCCCTTACCAGTCCAGAGAAAGGTTCGACACAGCGATTCAATTCTCTTGATCACACCTTTGGGCAAAGGGATACACTGTAACTAATAATTGGTTAAGCTGAAAATCACACTATTTATGAGCTGGATACGACCTGCGTATCTTAAAAGATGAGCAGCCCAGTGATTAATTCTAGTGCTAATCCTCTCCACAAGAGCAATACACTGGTAGTTAGTGAGTCTTTTGCTGGACAGAGGAATGCCAAAATACCTGAACGGAAGAACACCATAAGAGAAACCTATTATGTTAGCAATCATATTCACAGTCTCATTGTCTATGTTGCCACAGTACAACTTGCATTTTTTCGGGTTTACAACCAGCCCTGTGGCCTCAGAGAAGGAATTAAACCTATCCATGATAAGTTGCACAAAATTCACATCTCCTCTTGTGAATAACAAGAGGTCATCAGCAAAACACATATCTATTAAGTTCAGCTTAGCACACTTACTGTGGAACTTAAACTTCGGAGCATTCTTTAGATCATCTAAAATGCGGTGAAGGTATTCCATCATGATCACAAAGAGCATAGGGGAGATGGGGTCCCCTTGCCTAAGGCCTCTCCTCGCGTTCATGCTATCAGTACACGTGCCATTAACAAGGAATTGGTAAGACACTATCGACACGCAATGCATTACCCAACCAGTGAACCTCCTTGGAAACCCCAATTCCACCAAAATAGACTTCAACGTAATCCATTCGACCGAATCATATGCCTTCTGGATGTCCATCTGTAACATGCATCTCGGCATACCGCTCTTCCGGGTATACCCTCTAATCAACTCATAGGCTAACAATACATGGTCATGGATCTTCTGCCCCGGGACAAAGGCAACTTGATTTCTACTCACAATGCTGCTCAAGACTTTCCCCATTCTATTAGACATGATCTTGGATATAATTTTATAAACAGTCGTACAACATGAAATTGGCCGATAGTCTCTAATAGACTTAGCATTCTCCTTCTTGGGGATTAGAGTCACCAACGTTCTATTGAATCTGTTATCCATCTTCCCCTCATTGAAGAATGTCAGCACCTCTTGAATTACATCCCTTTTCACAATGCTCCAAGCCTGTTTAAAAAACTTCGACCCATACCCATCAACACCTGGAGCTGTCATATCACTAATACTCATAAGGGCATACTCAATTTCCTCAACTAAAACAGGACTGACCAGCATCTCCCTTTGAGCCATACTCAATTGCCTCCCTCTCCTTAGGGCATTAATATCCACCCCTTTGACAACACTTCTAGCAGACCCCATAAGACTTCCATAAAAGTCCATCACCTCCAGCTCAATATCTTTTTTAGTGTCAGCAATACTACCATCCTTCCTTTGCAGCTGTTATACCCCAAAATTTGCCCGCATCTTTTTTTAGAAAGAAGGCAACAGACTTCTGTCTAAAAATTAGGAGTTTCATATAATCTTGGATTTTATTTCATAAATATCCTGATTTTATGAATACTCGGTTTTTAGAATTTTTATTATACGGTATTTTGGCTCGCAGTTGAATTTATTCTTACACAAACGCCAAGTACTGTTTATCATTTCACACACGCTGTTTATTTGAAATTTATTTGCAGATAAATAGTATTGACGCAATTGGTACAGAATTAAATTTGTTTTTTGCAGGCGCAGATTCCGGGGATTCTGACTGTACTGGTAACGAGTAAATAATTATTAGTTTTTGTTTCCCACTAATTTTTGTACTATATTCTATTATTTTCAAAATCTTTTCCTTTCTTTTTGTTCGCGTACGGTATATTTTATTTATTTATTATGTTTGTGTTTTTTCTAACAACTCATGTAAATAAATTTTCACCATTAACACAACAAAAAAAACAAAAAAAAAAGAAAAAATTAACTTTAACTGTTGAATTTTCACTTTAACTACTACGTTAATGCCCGGACAGCCAGTTGACAGTCAAACCTGCTGACAGCACGATTCTCCGTGTTTTGTACCATCAATCAAATCAATCTTTTTGCATTTCAAAATTCCAAGATTTTTGTTCTAGAAGTCTTCTGATAATCACATGATCAGCAGAGACTCAACACTGCACAAAAATCAGGTACGCTTAACTGTCTCCTACACAAACAGTCCCTAACTAGGGTTTTTGTTTTTTTCAGGAGAACAAGTTAATTTGAGACCTCAAATGGATTTCATGGACCTCCATATATCTCAAAGTACCACCATACAAATTTTCAAACTTCAATTCACTCAGACGCACAGTCAGCAGCTCAAACATCCAACAGACGACCAGTTTGACCAAAAAGTCAACAGACAGTCAAAAATGAAATTTTTTGTCAATATCCATATTTTTTCAAAAGATTCCTCATTTGATCATTGGTTGATCATAATTCATCAAGGAAAGATAAAAAATCAACAAAAACCCTAAGTTTCAAAATTAGGGTTTTCTCCTAAAAAGTCAACTGAATTTTGACTGACCATAACGCTCTCCTCATTCATTCAAAAAATTCCAACCAAAGCTTGTTTTGAAGGAAATTCAATTATCTTTCAAATGCAATTGATCCCATGGTCATTGGATTCACCATTTGAAAAATATGAGCTCAGACATTACAGGTCATTTTCAAAGTCAACAAAAAGTGATTTTTTGTCAAAGGCCATAACATCAAGATAACTTCTCCAAATGAAAAATACTTTCCAAAGTAGCTTGTATAGGACATCTTGAGGTTTCTAAAAAGTACAAGAACTCCTTCATATGATAAAAATTGAGGGATTTATGCCTTGTTGAAGTTGGCTATATTTTGGGAAAATGCATGAAACCAACATTGATCAAAAGTGTTTTTTTCCAAAAGGGGCCAAGTTTTCATGATCCAAACATGCTTCTAACAATGTTAAGGGCCTCCCACGACCAACCTAAGGCCCATAGCATTTTGGTTTAATTTTATTACATTTAAAGTTAAATTTAAAAAGAAATGGTGATGGATAATGATGCAATGCTTGATTCTTAAGCTAAGGCCACCAAGAATGATTCAACTCTGCAGCAAGAGAGGTACAAAGCAGGCCTAGGGCAAGAGGTTGAAGAAAAATCAAGCCATGGTCAAGAATTCAAACTATTTTATATTAAAGAATTCAAAAGTTCAACAAAGATCATCAATGCTTCTTAGCTTAGTTTTGAAGCACTTCATTGCTTATAAATGAAGTAGGACACTTCAGTAACAAATACACACGAATTCAGAACCATTACCATGCTTATACCACTCTTTTAACAACTTGTAATTTTGAAGAAAATTTGAAATTCGAATTTGAAATTCAAGCTCATTTCAATAGAAACTAAACACTCAAACACATTCTCAAACCTTCATAGAATATATCCCAATCATTTTCAACAAGCAAAGCACTCAGAATCAAGCTCCATAGCTCACGGTTTGCTCAAACAAAAACTAACCAAAATCTCATTATACATGCATATTTAGCACGATGTAATCATATATTTGAACTTGGTTTGATGTTCTGATCGTTTCAGGACATTTAATTAAGGTTTGGTTAAGTATTCACGAAACTACCATTTTAGGGTTCATGATCTCAAAATTAGGGTTTCTCGAATTACGCAAAATCACAGGTTAAAAGTGGTCTCATTGAATTAGTATGAACCAGACGAATTGAACCATGGCCTCGCGCCAAATTTATTTCACGTTTTGCTTGTATTCGTTATTTTACAGGTGTAATAGGTTGAAGTCTTTTATAGCACCTGCAAATGAGCGGTGTAAAAGGTCCATCCTGATGAGGAAGACGAGACGTGGCGTCCTCTGAGTGGTTGGTTTGCGCGCGTGTGTTTTGAAGTTCAGACCAATCATGTGCTTCACGCTCCACTGTCATATCATGTGCCATGTGTTTTCAGCCATCTGATTTCATTAATCCAAGATCCAACGCACCAAAATACACATCCATATCATGGACTCCACTGATTATCACACAGGATCACAATTAATATATTTTTCTATTTTATTTTATTTACTTCTAAAATTAGTTTAAAATAATTTCAAAAATAAAAAAAAATATAATAAAAATATTTTTAAGTTTATAAAATAATCTATTAATTTTTTACACAAAAATATTTTATTTTTCTTAACAATTAAAATATTTTGTTTAATTAATTAGTATATATTTATATATTTGCTTTTTAATTATTTCAACCAATCAAAAAATCAGAAAAAAATTGTTCTTTTTATTGAATTAGGTTTACATATTATAGACTAATTTTGTACATATTTAGAATATTTTTCTCTTTAAGTTTTAATTATTTGTATAATTATTTGCATAATTATATATTAATTAACTTAATAATTTCAAAAACATCTTCAAAAAATCAAAAAAAATTAGTTTTATTTTAAAATTAATTTATAAGCAACTTGAACATATTTTAGACTTAATTTTTAGGTTTAAATTTTATTTCTACCTTTGCTCATTTTAATTAAATTAATTATGCATTAATTCTAATTAAAATCAACCATACAAAAAATCCAAAAATATTTCTTTTATCTTATTGCAATTTAAATTCATAGATAAAGTGTATAGGTTGTCAAAATCATGTAAATAGCGTAGTTTACATTTCTCGCACAATCGATGTAATAGCGTAGATTTACTTTCCGCATTTTACATTCCCTCATTTTAATTCCTGTACATATAAAACTGCGTGTATGTCAAAGATAAAAATTGAAGCGTTAGGTTACTAACTTCAAAGATAAAAATATCTGAATCAGAACACAATCACACTTGCACCTCTTAGGGTAATCCCTCTGTTACTCTTCTCAAAATCAAAATTCTACTGTTTGAAATGCAAAATCAAACTTTTGTTTACATCCGATCAAAGGAGAATTTTCTAAAAGAAATAGGAAAGGACCTTATAAACTTAGGGTAGATCTCCTAATTGCTTGCTCAAATCAAAACAAAACAACAAATGTCTCATATATCATTGTTTTTTCAAAATAAAACTTTCAAAAAAGACAATACTTGGTATATATCTAAACAAGGATCATTACGAAGTTAAAGCTCTTTTTTCAAAACATCTTTCGAAAGATAAAACATTTTGTATACATCCGCACAAGGATCATTACAAAGTCAATTTACAAAATGAATTTTAAAACCACATACAAGCATTTCAAGGCAAGACAAAAGAATTCAAACAAGTGAGCTAAGCAATTAAGAGCCCATGGATAACCATGGATACAAAGGGGTGCTAATACCTTCCCTTTGTATAACCTACCCCCGAACCCAAAATCTCTTAAAGGTCTTTTTTTGTTTCTTTTATAAACCTTTCCTTAATTGGATAAAATAAAAGTCGGTGGCGACTCTCTGATTTTCAAAACACAAAAGCAAAAGAAGAGTCAGTTCGTAGCTCTCTCACGAGATATAAAAAACCGAGGGCGACAGAACTGGCGACTCTGCTGGGGATTTCAAAAACAAAATATTTTCAAAAGGGGTTACCTTAGAGTGTAGATCACTTCGATGTTTTCAATTTCTTGTCTTGATTGTTCTATTTTTCAAAGGTTTGTTTGAGTATTTACTTGTGTGAAAGATTCTAACCCGAATCTCGAGATACCTTAAGTATGTGACAATAGACCAAGGAAACTGTACGGCATGTACCGATACGGTTAATCTAGTGGTCACCGTTAGTGCGACACTTTGGTTTATACTGATATCCCTTGAAAACAATCAAGGAGTATGTTAGGCTTCCGAAATGTCATTAAACACTAATTTGTCTTAGAACCTTTAGTTGAACTTGACTTGTGGCCTATTAAGTGACTAGCTTTGAAATTGATCGAAGTTAGTTATCCTCGAGGAATGTTTTGATCGGCCGTCCGAGTGCCGTATTGAGATGTTGTCTCCAAGGATCATAGAACCCGAATACTATTTTAAGATAGGTTTTAACCAACACAACTTCAGTGGGGAGGGTATCACCTATTAACCTCATGCAAGCCTTTAAACCTAAGGCTATTGTTTGATTTGTTTGTGTGTGCCACATGTTTGACATCATGATATCATAAGCATCATAAACATATCATTTTCTCACTACTCATTTCAAGGATCGAAGAGTTTACTTTTGTTCTGTTGTTGCAGGTAATGGCTCCCGCTACCAGAGATTATATCCGAGTCAACATCTTAACAGTACCATCTGAATTAAAGAACTTAATATCAGAATTTCCCAGAAATGCTCAATTCACTGAAAAGCACGGTCACCTACTCCATTTGGTTACCTCAAAATTTGAAGAAGACATGATACGGGTCCTGTTCCAGTTCTTTGATCCCGAGCATCATTGTTTTATATTTCCTGATTACCAGTTAGTACCCACTTTGGAAGAGTTCTCTAAACTGATTGGGTTACCTGTTCGAGATCAATTACCTTTCACTGGTTTAGAAAAGATTCCAAAACCTGAAATCATTGTTGCTGCCTTACATTTGCGAAAATCAGAAATCGAGTCCAATTGGGAAACAAAGAGTGGAGTCCAGGGTTTGCTTGCTAAGTTCTTAATGGAAAAGGCTCGATTACTACTAAAATACAGAAGTTACCTAGCTTTTGAGGAAGTTGTGGCTCTTTTGATCTATGGGTTGGTTTTATTCCTTAATCCCGACCAGTTCATAAGCGTGCACATTATCAACATTTTCCTAACCCGCAACCCGGTGCCTGCCTTGTTGGGAGACATTCTACATTCTTTACACACTCGTACCATGAAGAAACGAGGAACTCTTATGTGCTGTGTACCACTACTGGCTAGATGGTTTACATTACACCTTCCCCGATCAGTGTTGAGAAATGAACAAAGAATGCAATGGTATCGCAGGATTATGTCTTTGTCTCATTCAGATATCCGGTGGAACAACTTCTTTCAAAGAGATATCACTATCATTGACCATTGTGGAGAGTACCCTAATGTGCCACTCCTTGGCATCAAGGGAGGCATCACTTACAACCCCTCTTTAGCTTTGCGCCAATTTGGATATGCACGCAAAAACGGTCCTCATGACATGATTATCCGTGGCATTGTGTTTGACTACGAAGATGGTTCCCAAAGATATCGATGAAGGTTTATACATGCCTGGGGCAGTGTCTACAAAGTAGAAAGCAAGACTTTAGGACAATGGAACTCTATTCCCATGGAGCCTTACCTCAAATGGGTGTGTGCTCATGCTCAGAAGTTCATCATGCCATATCCCGCTATTCTACCTGTGACTATTGAGCCAGAAGTCGAAGGGGACGAACCTCGAGTTGTTCTATATCCGGACATGCCGACTGACCTGGAAGAGATGCAGAAATCTTGGGTTCAACTAAGAGAAGAAAGAGACACCTTCAAAGCACACTGTCAAGACTATGAGAGGAAAGTGTTGGAGCTCACCAGACAACTCCAGGAAGAACAGCAGATCAACACATTCCTGGGTGCAAAGAGAAAGCATCCATGGGAGGCTTGAGGAATCCTTTATTTTCTTTATTTTATCTTGTAAGCCCGAAAGAGGCAAAGAAAAAAAAAAGAAAAAAGAAAAAAGAAAAAAAAATAAATTGTTTGACTAATAAGTGTTTGTTTCTCTTTTGTTTTAACAAATTTAAATTCTAAGATCCTTGAAAACATTGCATATGCATTTCATTCATAAACATTGCATAACAAGTTCACATAACAGGTTTCTCATCTCCTCGCTGTCTATTTCACGTTAGAAGAGATGGATTCCGAAACAAGCGTCAAGAATCTCGAAGCACAGAACGCCCAAGTTCAGATAGCAATTCTGGAGCTAGCAAAGGGGCAACAAGAACTGAAAGCCTTGATAATCAAGAAGAAAAAAAAGCCCAAAGGATCTGTAGGCTTAAGTCACCTTGCAAGGAAGGTCAAAATCCCAGTCAAGAGGTCCAAAAAGGCACCGATCCCTGAAATAGTCGGTGAAGGTGATCGAGAAGACAACCACAGCAACCAGGGTTCTGCCAAACCCTCCCTCTCTTCTAACGAAGAAGATTATCATTCCGAAGACGAACAGGGTGATGAAAAATACCAGCAGTTGGAAGAACGCATGAAAGCTATAGAGATACAAAAAATACCTGGTTTAGACTTCAAAGATCTTGGACTCGTTTCAGATGTTGTTATTCCTCCAAAGTTCAAAGCTCCTGTCTTTGCAAAGTATGATGGAGTCTCTTGCCCAAAACTGCATCTAAGGTCCTATGTGAGGAAGATACTACCTTATACGGCAGATAACAAATTGTGGATTCATTTCTTCCAGGAAAGTTTGTCGGGTACACAACTCGAATGGTACTACCAACTGGAAAGTACAAAAGTTCACACCTGGGAAGATTTGGCTGCTGCTTTCTAAAAACAGTATCAATACAACACTGACCTGGCACCAACCCGTACTCAACTACGGGGCATGTCTATGGCACCAAAAGAAAGTTTCAAAGGGTATGCACAAAAGTGGAGAGATCTAGCTGGAAGGGTTCAACCACCCTTATCTGATCGCGAGCTGGTCTACATGTTCATGGGCACTTTAACTGGCCCTTTCTACAGTCATTTGCTGGGAAGCTCATCATCAAGTTTCACTGACCTGATATTAACTGGAGAGCGTGTCGAAAGCGGTATTCAAAATGGAAAAATTCAAATAGGCTCCTCCTCTGGTACTACAAAGAGGCCCATCAGTGGGAGAAATGAAGTCAATACAATGCATAGTCAGAAAAGTCGCAAAAGTGAGCATCACCAGTCTGTAGGGGCTGTTATAATCTCCGCATCTGCACCTCAAAAAGATCAACCGCCAAAGTATACGCGTCGACCAGATGCACCAAGAAGAAATTTTACCAGAATCAACATGCCAATCTCTCAAGCATTGCAGCACTTGTTAAAAGCAGATCTGATCACATTGAAAGATCCTCCAAAGAATGTCAACACTTCCTCTCCGAGTTATCGCCCCGATGCAACATGTGCATACCATTCTAACTGTCCAGGACACGATGCAGATCACTGTTGGGCCCTAAAAAATAAAATCCAAGACATGATAGATGCTGGGGAAATTGAATTCGATCCTCCAGAGACTCCAAATGTCATCACCGCACCTATGCCAAAGCACGACAAGACCGTTCATGCTATCATAGACACTGTTTATATCTATGATATGAGAGAATTGTCAACTCCTCTCCTTGAAGTCAAAAGAAAGCTAATCCGAGCTGGTTACTTTCCAGGTTGTGACCCTAATTGCTTTTATTGTACACACCTACCCAATGGTTGTGAGAATCTGAAAATAGGAATTCAAAAGTGGATGGATCACCGTATCATTATGTTTGAAAGGCTCCCTTCTATGGACGATTTATGCAAAGTTTTTTCAAATGGGATGAGAATAGAGGACGTCTTAGTGGTTTCTAACATACCATTGAAAATCCCTACCAAAACTTCATTCAAAAAATTCCAACCAAAGCTTGTTTTGAAGGAAATTCAATTATCTTTCAAATGCAATTGATCCCATGGTCATTGGATTCACCATTTGAAAAATATGAGCTCAGACATTACAGGTCATTTTCAAAGTCAACAAAAAGTGATTTTTTGTCAAAGGCCATAACATCAAGATAACTTCTCCAAATGAAAAAAACTTTCCAAAGTAGCTTGTATAGGACATCTTGAGGTTTCTAAAAAGTACAAGAACTCCTTCATATGATAAAAATTGAGGGATTTATGCCTTGTTGAAGTTGGCTATATTTTGGGAAAATGCATGAAACCAACATTGATCAAAAGTGTTTTTTTCCAAAAGGGGCCAAGTTTTCATGATCCAAACATGCTTCTAACAATGTTGAGGGCCTCCCACGACAAACCTAAGGCCCATAGCATTTTGGTTTAATTTTATTACATTTAAATTAAATTTAAAAAGAAATGGTGATGGATAATGATGCAATGCTTGATTCTTAAGCTAAGGCCACCAAGAATGATTCAACTCTGCAGCAAGAGAGGTACAAAGCAGGCCTAGGGCAAGAGGTTGAAGAAAAATCAAGCCATGGTCAAGAATTCAAACTATTTTATATTAAAGAATTCAAAAGTTCAACAAAGATCATCAATGCTTCTTAGCTTAGTTTTGAAGCACTTCATTGCTTATAAATGAAGTAGGACACTTCAGTAACAAATACACACGAATTCAGAACCATTACCATGCTTATACCACTCTTTTAACAACTTGTAATTTTGAAGAAAATTTGAAATTCGAATTTTAAATTCAAGCTCATTTCAATAGAAACTAAACACTCAAACACATTCTCAAACCTTCATAGAATATATCCCAATCATTTTCAACAAGCAAAGCACTCAGAATCAAGCTCCATAGCTCACGGTTTGCTCAAACAAAAACTAACCAAAATCTCAT
The DNA here is from genome assembly GCF_029867415.1 of Vicia villosa. NCBI lineage: Eukaryota > Viridiplantae > Streptophyta > Magnoliopsida > Fabales > Fabaceae > Vicia > Vicia villosa. The sequence continues at coordinate 21,474 of NW_026705369.1, forward strand.
TATACATGCATATTTAGCACGATGTAATCATATATTTGAACTTGGTTTGATGTTCTGATCGTTTCAGGACATTTAATTAAGGTTTGGTTAAGTATTCACGAAACTACCATTTTAGGGTTCATGATCTCAAAATTAGGGTTTCTCGAATTACGCAAAATCACAGGTTAAAAGTGGTCTCATTGAATTAGTATGAACCAGACGAATTGAACCATGGCCTCGCGCCAAATTTATTTCACGTTTTGCTTGTATTCGTTATTTTACAGGTGTAATAGGTTGAAGTCTTTTATAGCACCTGCAAATGAGCGGTGTAAAAGGTCCATCCTGATGAGGAAGACGAGACGTGGCGTCCTCTGAGTGGTTGGTTTGCGCGCGTGTGTTTTGAAGTTCAGACCAATCATGTGCTTCACGCTCCACTATCATATCATGTGCCATGTGTTTTCAGCCATCTGATTTCATTAATCCAAGATCCAACGCACCAAAACACACATCCATATCATGGACTCCACTGATTATCACACAGGATCACAATTAATATATTTTTCTATTTTATTTTATTTACTTCTAAAATTAGTTTAAAATAATTTCAAAAATAAAAAAAATATAATAAAAATATTTTTAAGTTTATAAAATAATCTATTAATTTTATACACAAAAATATTTTATTTTTCTTAACAATTGAAATATTTTGTTTAATTAATTAGTATATATTTATATATTTGCTTTTTAATTATTTCAACCAATCAAAAAATCAGAAAAAATTTGTTCTTTTTATTGAATTAGGTTTACATATTATAGACTAATTTTGTACATATTTAGAATATTTTTCTCTTTAAGTTTTAATTATTTGTATAATTATTTGCATAATTATATATTAATTAACTTAATAATTTCAAAAACATCTTCAAAAAATCAAAAAAAATTAGTTTTATTTTAAAATTAATTTATAAGCAACTTGAACATATTTTAGACTTAATTTTTAGGTTTAAATTTTATTTCTACCTTTGCTCATTTTAATTAAATTAATTATGCATTAATTCTAATTAAAATCAACCATACAAAAAATCCAAAAATATTTCTTTTATCTTATTGCAATTTAAATTCATAGATAAAGTGTATAGGTTGTCAAAATCATGTAAATAGCGTAGTTTACATTTCTCGCACAATCGATGTAATAGCGTAGATTTACTTTCCGCATTTTACATTCCCACATTTTAATTCCTGTACATATAAAACTGCGTGTATGTCAAAGATAAAAATTGAAGCGTTAGGTTACTAACTTCAAAGATAAAAATATCTGAATCAGAACACAATCACACTTGCACCTCTTAGGGTAATCCCTCTGTTACTCTTTTCAAAATCAAAAATCTACTGTTTCAAATGCAAAATCAAACTTTTGTTTCCATCGATCAAAGGAGAATTTTCTAAAAGAAATAGGAAAGGACCTTATAAACTTAGGGTAGATCTCCTAATTGCTTGCTCAAATCAAAACAAAAAAACAAATGTCTCATATATCATTGTTTTTTCAAAATAAAACTTTCAAAAAAGACAATACTTGGTATATATCCAAACAAGGATCATTACGAAGTTAAAGCTCTTTTTTCAAAACATCTTTCGAAAGATAAAACATTTTGTATACATCCGCACAAGGATCATTACAAAGTCAATTTACAAAATGAATTTTAAAACCACATACAAGCCTTTCAAGGCAAGACAAAAGAATTCAAACAAGTGAGCTAAGTCATTAAGAGCCCATGGATAACCATGGATACAAAGGGGTGCTAATACCTTCCCTTTGTATAACCTACCCCCGAACCCAAAATCTCTTAAAGGTCTTTTTCTGTTTCTTTTATAAACCTTTCCTTAATTGGATAAAATAAAAGTCGGTGGCGACTCTCTGATTTTCAAAACACAAAAGCAAAAGAAGAGTCAGTTCGTATCTCTCTCACGAGATATAAAAAACCGAGGGCGACAGAACTGGCGACTCTGATGGGGATTTCAAAAACAAAATATTTTCAAAAGGGGTTACCTTAGAGTGTAGATCACTTCGATGTTTTCAATTGCTTGTCTTGATTGTTCTATTTTTCAAAGGTTTGTTTGGGTATTTACTTGTGTGAAAGATTCTAACCCGAATCTCGAGATACCTTAAGTATGTGACAATAGACCAAGGAAACTGTACGGCATGTACCGATACGGTTAATCTAGTGGTCACCGTTAGTGCGACACTTTGGTTTATACTGATATCCCTTGAAAACAATCAAGGAGTATGTTAGGCTTCCGAAATGTCATTAAACACTAATTTGTCTTAGAACCTTTAGTTGAACTTGACTTGTGGCCTATTAAGTGACTAGCTTTGAAATTGATCGAAGTTAGTTATCCTCGAGGAATGTTTTGATCGGCCGTCCGAGTGCCGTATTGAGATGTTGTCTCCAAGGATCATAGAACCCGAATACTATTTTAAGACAGGTTTTAACCAACTCAACTTCAGTGGGGAGGGTATCACCTATTAACCTCATGCAAGCCTTTAAACCTAAGGCTATTGTTTGATTTGTTTGTGTGTGCCACATGTTTGACATCATGACATCATAAGCATCATAAACATATCATTTTCTCACTACTCATTTCAAGGATCGAAGAGTTTACTTTTGTTCTGTTGTTGCAGGTAATGGCTCCCGCTACCAGAGATTATATCCGAGTCAACATCTTAACAGTACCATCTGAATTAAAGGACTTAATATCAGAATTTCCCAGAAATGCTCAATTCACTGAAAAGCACGGTCACCTACTCCATTTGGTTACCTCAAAATTTGAAGAAGACATGATACGGGTCCTGTTCCAGTTCTTTGATCCCGGGCATCATTGTTTTACATTTCCTGATTACCAGTTAGTACCCACTTTGGAAGAGTTCTCTGAACTGATTGGGTTACCTGTTCGAGATCAATTACCTTTCACTGGTTTAGAAAAGATTCCAAAACCTGAAATCATTGTTGCTGCCTTACATTTGCGAAAATCAGAAATCGAGTCCAATTGGGAAACAAAGAGTGGAGTCCAGGGTTTGCTTGCTAAGTTCTTAATGGAAAAGGCTCGATTACTACTAAAAAACAGAAGTTACCTAGCTTTTGAGGAAGTTGTGGCTTTTTTGATCTATGGGTTGGTTTTATTCCTTAATCCCGACCAGTTCATAAGCGTGCACATTATCAACATTTTCCTAACCCGCAACCCGGTGCCTGCCTTGTTGGAAGACATTCTACATTCTTTACACACTCGTACCATGAAGAAACGAGGAACTCTTATGTGCTGTGTACCACTACTGGCTAGATGGTTTACATTACACCTTCCCCGATCAGTGTTGAGAAATGAACAAAGAATGCAATGGTATCGCAGGATTATGTCTTTGTCTCATTCAGATATCCGGTGGAACAACTTCTTTCAAAGAGATATCACTATCATTGACCATTGTGGAGAGTACCCTAATGTGCCACTCCTTGGCATCAAGGGAGGCATCACTTACAACCCCTCTTTAGCTTTGCGCCAATTTGGATATGCACGCAAAAACGGTCGTCATGACATGATTATCCGTGGCATTGTGTTTGACTACGAAGATGGTTCCCAAAGATATCGATGAAGGTTTATACATGCCTGGGGCAGTGTCTACAAAGTAGAAAGCAAGACTTTAGGACAATGGAACTCTATTCCCATGGAGCCTTACCTCAAATGGGTGTGTGCTCATGCTCAGAAGTTCATCATGCCATATCCCGCTATTCTACCTGTGACTATTGAGCCAGAAGTCGAAGGGGACGAACCTCGAGTTGTTCTATATCCGGACATGCCGACTGACCTGGAAGAGATGCAAAAATCTTGGGTTCAACTAAGAGAAGAAAGAGACACCTTCAAAGCACACTGTCAAGACTATGAGAGGAAAGTGTTGGAGCTCACCAGACAACTCCAGGAAGAACAGCAGATCAACACATTCCTGGGTGCAAAGAGAAAGCATCCATGGGAGGCTTGAGGAATCCTTTATTTTCTTTATTTTATCTTGTAAGCCCGAAAGAGGCAAAGAAAAAAAAAAGAAAAAAGAAAAAAGAAAAAAAAATAAATTGTTTGACTAATAAGTGTTTGTTTCTCTTTTGTTTTAACAAATTTAAATTCTAAGATCCTTGAAAACATTGCATATGCATTTCATTCATAAACATTGCATAACAGGTTCACATAACAGGTTTCTCATCTCCTCGCTGTCTATTTCACGTTAGAAGAGATGGATTCCGAAACAAGCGTCAAGAATCTCGAAGCACAGAACGCCCAAGTTCAGATAGCAATTCTGGAGCTAGAAAAGGAGCAACAAGAACTGAAAGCCTTGATAATCAAGAAGAAAAAAAGCCCAAAGGATCTGTAGGCTTAAGTCACCTTGCAAGGAAGGTCAAAATCCCAGTCAAGAGGTCCAAAAAGGCACCGATCCCTGAAATAGTCGGTGAAGGTGATCGAGAAGACAACCACAGCAACCAGGGTTCTGCCAAACCCTCCCTCTCTTCTAACGAAGAAGATTATCATTCCGAAGACGAACAGGGTGATGAAAAATACCAGCAGTTGGAAGAACGCATGAAAGCTATAGAGATACAAAAAATACCTGGTTTAGACTTCAAAGATCTTGGACTCGTTTCAGATGTTGTTATTCCTCCAAAGTTCAAAGTTCCTGTCTTTGCAAAGTATGATGGAGTCTCTTGCCCAAAACTGCATCTAAGGTCCTATGTGAGGAAGATACTACCTCATACGGCAGATAACAAATTGTGGATTTATTTCTTCCAGGAAAGTTTGTCGGGTACACAACTCGAATGGTACTACCAACTGGAAAGTACAAAAGTTCACACCTGGGAAGATTTGGCTGCTGCTTTCTAAAAACAGTATCAATACAACACTGACCTGGCACCAACCCGTACTCAACTACGGGGCATGTCTATGGCACCAAAAGAAAGTTTCAAAGGATATGCACAAAAGTGGAGAGATCTAGCTGGAAGGGTTCAACCACCCTTATCTGATCGCGAGCTGGTCGACATGTTCATGGGCACTTTAACTGGCCCTTTCTACAGTCATTTGCTGGGAAGCTCATCATCAAGTTTCACTGACCTGATATTAACTGGAGAGCGTGTCGAAAGCGGTATTCAAAATGGAAAAATTCAAATAGGCTCCTCCTCTGGTACTACAAAGAGGCCCATCAGTGGGAGAAATGAAGTCAATACAATGCATAGTCAGAAAAGTCGCAAAAGTGAGCATCACCAGTCTGTAGGGGCTGTTATAATCTCCGCATCTGCACCTCAAAAAGATCAACCGCCAAAGTATACGCGTCGACCAGATGCACCAAGAAGAAATTTTACCAGAATCAACATGCCAATCTCTCAAGCATTGCAGCACTTGTTAAAAGCAGATCTGATCACATTGAAAGATCCTCCAAAGAATGTCAACACTTCCTCTCCGAGTTATCGCCCCGATGCAACATGTGCATACCATTCTAACTGTCCAGGACACGATGCAGATCACTGTTGGGCCCTAAAAAATAAAATCCAAGACATGATAGATGCTGGGGAAATTGAATTCGATCCTCCAGAGACTCCAAATGTCATCACCGCACCTATGCCAAAGCATGACAAGACCGTTCATGCTATCATAGACACTGTTTATATCTATGATATGAGAGAATTGTCAACTCCTCTCCTTGAAGTCAAAAGAAAGCTAATCCGAGCTGGTTACTTTCCAGGTTGTGACCCTGATTGCTTTTATTGTACACACCTACCCAATGGTTGTGAGAATCTGAAAATAGGAATTCAAAAGTGAATGGATCACCGTATCATTATGTTTGAAAGGCTCCCTTCTATGGACGATTTATGCGAAGTTTTTTCAAATGGGATGAGAATAGAGGACGTCTCAGTGGTTTCTAACATACCATTGAAAATCCCTACCAAAACTCCTTTCAAAATTTCTGCTGCACCCAAAGTGGCATCGGTAATCATTACCAGTCCGGCTCCATTTCCATACTCCTCAGACAAAGCTGTCCCGTGGAGTTATGACACTAATGTTTATGTCCATGGAGTTAAACAAGACACCTTGACTGAAGAGGCCATGAATTTTACTATTCCAACTGTTGATAATATTGTGGGTACTAGTAAGATTACGAGAAGTGGAAGGATCTTTTCACCAGAAATTTCTCCAAATGTTGCTACTAATCCAGTCCAAGTCCTAGTTCATAATCAAGATATCAACGCTCGAGGCAAAGAGCCACTAGTTGAACCAGTCCAAATACCGGTGGAAGTCACTGTTGAAGACCCATCGAGGCAAGAAATGGAGGAAATATTGAAAATCATTTGCAAAGGTGATTACAATATTGTCGAACAACTAGGACACACTGCTTCAAAAATCTCAATGCTGTCTCTGCTAAAATATTCAGAAGCTCATGCCAAGGCATTGATGAAGTTCCTGAAAGCTGCACATGTACCACAGGAGATTTCAGTCGATCAGTTTGAAAATTGTGTTACCAGTCTAACAGTGAATAACGGTCTCGGTTTCTCTGATGCTAATTTAACCCCTGCTGGGAAAAATCACAATAAAGCCCTGCACATCTCCATTCAATGTAACGGCACCACTTTGTCTCATGTGCTGGTGGACAACGGTTCCTCTTTGAACGTGTTACCAAAAGTAGTACTGGAAAAACTTGACTTCGAAGGAGTTGTGTTACAACCAAGCGATGTTGTGGTAAAAGCCTTCGACGGGTCAACAAGAACAGTGTACGGAGAAGTTAAGCTCCCAATCAGAGTGGGCTCTCAGAACTTTGATTCTACCTTTTACGTGATGGAAATTCATCTAGCATATTCCTGTTTACTAGGACGCCCTTGGATACATGGGGCAAACGCTGTAACTTCTACCCTGCATCAGAAGTTAAAGTATCCAGTAAAAGGAAAGGTCGTCACAGTTTATGGCGAAGAAGAATATGTGGTTAGCCACCTGAACAACTCCAAGTATGTTGAGATGGATGGAGAATTCATCGAAACTCCCTGCCAATCTTTTGAGGTGGTCCCTCCAGATGTCTCTACTGCCAAACATATTTCTGCTACTCCCGCTACAAAAATAACTCCAACTATGGCTTCTCTCAAAGATGCCAAAGCTGTGATCGAAGAAGGTGGTTGCACAGTATGGGGACAGCTCCTCGATGTACCTTACAAGTTTGATAAGCTAGGTTTGGGCTATGCTAATGGAAATCAGAAGAACGATCAAAGTCCTCGTTCTGGAGGATTAATGTCACATTTCATCAGCCAAGGAGTGAATGCTATCAAAGATGATGGAGTGTTTTTGAATCATATTATTCAGCAATATCCAAATGAAATTCCACCTGTTTCCATGGAAGTTTGGGATACTTTGGGAGAACCAAGCGGCGGGTATGATTTTCTAGTAAAGTACACTGCACCTCAGAGTTCTTTTATTGCCATTGAAGAAATCGTCCCAACTGGATGGGGTGATCAGTTTGAAGATTGCAAAAGTTTCACAGGTTCCATTACTGAGCAATACCAAAGCCCACCTAGTCCAAAAGAAGTCTGGGATACACTAGGAGAACCAAGTGGTAAGTATGAATTTATGGCGAAGTATTCCGCTCCCCTGAGCTCGCAGATCGCTATTGAAGACATCACCCCAACTGGATGGGACAACCATTTCGAAGACAACATGACATTCACAAGCCCTGTCGCTCCTGAAGAAGTCTGGGAAACACCAAATAACGAGAATGATTTCCTGACACAATACACTGCTACCCAGAATGCACAAGTCTCCCTCAAAGACATCATTCCAACTGGATGGGACGATCTTATCGGGTACCTCGCTCAGCCAACAAAAGTATCTCAGCCTGGGCTCTTGTATCCAACAGAGTATCTTGCTTATCCTGAAGGATCAACAGTGTGAATACAAGATTACACTCAAAGATGTTTTTGATTCATGGCAAACTCAAATAAGCATTCAAACAACAAGACGGAAGCAGAAAACCCAAAGGAAAGCAAGCATTGATCACTCATAGGTCAACCCATTATGTTTATATGTTTATAGGTTGTCTCAACACAAGCAAAACAAGAAGAATGCAGAAAAACAGCAGTTAGGTCGACCTACCATCAACCCAGGTCGACCTAAAATGGAGAAAAATTCATATACCCCTGCTAGGTCGACTCACACATCATTTAGGTCGACCTAAATTGATGAATTCTACATACCAGCCTGTTAGGTCGACCTACACATCAACTAGGTCGACCTAATCTGTGAAAATATCCCCAGAATGCATCAGAAGAGGATTCTGGTCGACCTACTCCTTCAACAGGTCGACCTAACTGGGAGCAAAATTCTGCAAGCTCTGTTAGGTCGACCTAAGCACTACAAGTGGTCGACCTAACTGATCAAGAAAGTTCAAAAATCAGTTTTTCTTGGTTCTAACTGTTATGCAATCATATATATTGTGCAAGGGTAATTATTCAAGCAACACCAACGACTGAAAGATACACAAACGCTTCTCATCTTCGTTCTTCATCATCTCCAACACAATTACACATAATCATTCTTGCGTTGCGGGTTAGTGATGAGTTCGATAACGTCCATGGAACGGAATTGAAGATTCCTAGTGGGTGAAGGTTTGTGGGGTTTGTTGGTGAATAAAATCTGCGGGTTTTGTCCTCCACGACGGGTGGTTCTTGGGGGTTTTTATCAAGAGGCGTTCATTGAGGATTCGGCTGAGTGTAACGATTGAGGAACGGGGAGTTCAAGGAATCAAGACACTGCAGAAGGGAATCAAAGTGAAGCTCTTGGATAACCTTGATCTGGCTCAAGATTAAGGGGGAAGAAGATTCAAAGGATCGACATAATTGGTTTATCGTTTATCGCTTTGTTATCTTCTTTGTATATACTACTTTCAACATTAATGAAAGATTACCCAATTTCAATTTGGAATTGGGGGCAGACGTAGTCGTAGCGAGGACGATCGACGAACTGCCTAAACAAATATCGTGTTCTTGTCGCTTTTACTTTTTCATTTACATTCTGTTCATATTTGGTTATAATAGCAAATTGATCAACGATTCGAGTGTTAAGATTGTGAACTAAGTTCGTTCATAAACATCACAATCCATCACACATTGAATTACCTTCAATTTGATCATTATCACCAAGTGTTTGTATATTTGTTTCTATCACTCTTACTGCATTGCAAACATTGTCCATCATACAAAAAAGTTAATCTGATTTTCATAAGAGAAACATCTTGATTCTGCGACATATACTCTTATCATTTACTTCAAGTCTTTGACTGGTTTTTTAAACACATATATAATCGTTTCGATAGTGGTTCGGAATAGACGCGAGTTGATTCAGAATTCACTTCCGCTGAAAAGTCGTTTAAATCCGGAAAACTGTGAACGATCTATTCACCCCCCCTCTAGATCCTAAGGCCAGCGTCTAACAAGTGGCATCAAGAGCTCTGGTTTATTCCGTGCTACGTGAAACACTTATTGGAAAGATGGCTTCCGGACCTAAAGGGGCTCATAATAGAGCTCCAGTTTTCAACGGCGAAAACTACGGCTATTGGAAGGATTGTATGTGTGTCCATATCAATGCAATTGATAGGAACATCTGGACAGCTATTGTCAATGGTCCATTTCAGATCACCATGACAAATGCAGCTGGTGCGGTTGTTCCAAAACCAGAAGATACTTGGAATGCTGAAGATGAAAAGAGATATGCATACGATTGGAAAGCGAGAAACATTATAATCTCAGCTCTAGGAGTTGATGAATACTATCGCGTTTCCCATTGTAGATCAGCTAAAGCTATGTGAGACACATTGCAAGTTGCCCACGAGGGAACGGATGATGTCAAACTAGCTAGGATCAATACGTTAACTCAAGAGTTCGAACTTTTCCACATGGAAGATGGTGAATCCATCGAAAGCATGCAGAAAAGATTCGTTCACCTGAAAAATCGATTAAATTCTCTTGATAGACCTGTTTCCAATGCAGTTGCTACTAACAAAATCTTAAGGTGTTTGAACAGGGAATGGCAACCCAAAGTTACAGCAATTAAGGAAGCAAATGATCTCAACACTTTAGACATTACCACTCTCTTTGGTAAACTAGAGGAACATGAACAGCATCTTAAATGCCTTGACATGCATGAGAAGAGGACAAAGAAAGAAAAGAACATGGAGAAAGAGGTAGAGAAGAAGTCAATAGCTCTAAAAGCTTCGAGCTCCAAGACCTCAAAACGAGAGCCAAAGGATAGTGACACAAGTGATGACGAAGACTCCGATGATGAGGAAATGGGACTGTTTGTGCGAAGATACAACAAATATCTAAAGAAAAATGGAGCAAAACATTCCGACAAAGGATTGATCAACTATAGAAAGCAATCAAACATGTTCAAACAAGATGACGACAACAAAGGAAAGATCAAAGGTCTTTGCTTCAATTGTGGGAAAGCCGGTCACTACAAACCGGATTGTCCATACCTTAAGAAAGAAAAGGAGAAGAACCAAAGCAAAGGTCATAACAAATCTAAAAGAGCTTACATAGCATGGGAAAGTGATTCATCTAGTGAAAGCTCATCAAGCGATGAAGAAGAATCAGCAAACCTATGTTTCATGGCTCATCAAAACAAGAAAAAGAAAGCTGTAAGTCATCTTAAACCTGAACTCGTAGATAAGGTATCTCATTCTCAACTAAAACTTGCTTTTGAAGAATTACATAGAGATGCAATTAAAGCTTTCAAACTTTTGGCCTCAAATAAGAAAATATTTTCATATCTTGAATCAAAAGTTGAGAAAACCGAAAGGGATATGGAAGCTTTAAAACAATCTATGCTAGACATTCAAAAGGACAAAGTTGAAATAGATCCTACATCATGGTTTGGTTGTGAGACATGTCACATTTGGCAAAAAGAAGTGAGAGATCTAAAAGCCAAGTTAGACAAGGCTCTACAACCAAAAGTGACTTTTGCGGTTGATCCAAACAAGTTCAAAAGATCGTATACTCCTTTATATAGTAAATACACTTTTGTACCAAAAGTATCAACTAGCAAAACTCCATATTCTCATCATATTACCTGTCATTATTGTTGCAAAAAGGGACATACCATTGAAAAATGCAAATTTAGGAGAATTTTAGTTCCTAAAGGAGTATTTCAATGGTTGCCTAAGTGCAACAAATTGTGTACTCACCATCCAGGACCCAATGAAGATTGGGGACCTTCCACTCTAATTTAATCTTGCAGGAAAAGTGTCTTGACATTGCCGAAAGGTTGTGGTTCCTTGATAGCGGATGTTCAAGACACATGACTGGAGACCTATCTCTTTTCGTTGAGTTTCAAGCAAAGAAAAAGGGGTATGTCACCTATGGAGATAACAATCGGGGAGCCATACTTGGTAAAGGAAGTGTAGGTAACCCTTCTACCACTACTATAACTGATGTGCTGCTAGTAGAAGGTCTTAAACATAATCTTTTAAGTATAAGTCAATTGTGCGACAAAGATTTTAAAGTAATGTTTACAAATTCTGGATGCACAATAGAACATACTAAGAAAAGAGACATTATGTTTAAGGGCTTAAGAGTAAACAACATCTACATGCTAAACTTGGATGAGGTATCTAAGTCTAGTACCAAATGTCTAGTTGCTCTAGGCGATGACTCATGGCTTTGGCATAGACGTCTCGCCCACATAAATTTTGACTTACTAAATAAAGTTGTCTCAAAAGATTTACTAATCGGCTTACCCAAAATGAAGTTTTCAAAAGATCATCTATGTGATGCTTGTCAAAAGGGAAAGCAAACAAAAATCTCTTTTAAATCAAAGAACGTGGTTTCAACATCACGCCCTCTTGAACTACTTCACATGGATCTCTTTGGCCCTTCAAGGACTAAAAGCATAGGTGGAAACACCTATGGTTTTGTCATTGTCGATGATTACTCGAGATTTTGTTGGACAATCTTTTTACCTAGTAAGGATCAAACTTTTCCAGCTTTTACACAATTTGCAAGATTATGTCAAAACAAAATGAACAACAAAATAGTTGCAATTCGAAGTGATCACGGTGGAGAGTTTGAAAACATTCTTTTTGAAAAATACTGTGATAAACATGGAATTGAGCATAACTTTTCAGCTCCTAGAACACCTCAACAAAACGGAGTAGTTGAACGTAAAAATCGAGTTCTAGAGGAGCTGGCAAGAACAATGCTGAATGAGGGTAATCTACCAAAGTATTTCTGGGCTGACGCGATTAGTACAGCATGTTATGTTTTGAATAGGATAATAATACGTCCTATACTGAACAAAACTCCCTATGAATTACTAAAAGGTAGAAAACCAAATGTATCTCATCTCCATGTATTCGGTTGCAAGTGTTTTGTTTTGAACAATGGTAAGGATAATCTTGGCAAATTCGATGCTAAAGCTGATGAGGGCATATTCCTTGGTTACTCACAATCTAGCAAAGCATATCGAATATATAATAAGAGATTACTTATAGTAGAAGAGTCAGTACACGTTTCTTTTGATGAATCTTATGCAAAATATGTCGAGAAAGGTCTTTCATTTAATGGTGCAGGTCCATTCACTGAAGACATTGTCAAGGATAAGGAAGATGAGGATGAAAGTATTGTAAAGAAAGATGCTGAGAGAGAGAAAGATGAGTCTCACAATGAAAATGAAAAAGAAAGCATCTCAAACAATGAAGAACTTCCCAAGGCCTGGACAAACGTGAAAGACCATCCAATTGACAATATAATAGGAGACATCTCAAGGGGCGTTACAACACGCTCAAAGATAAGTAACTTCTGCCATCATTTTGCTTTTGTTTCACAAGTTGAGCCGAAAAACGCTAAGGATGCATTACTTGATGAGCATTGGCTAATGGCCATGCAAGAAGAATTAAACCAATTTAAACGGAATGATGTTTGGGACTTAGTCCCTCATCCGGGAGATCATCAAGTAATAGGCACTAGATGGGTTTTTCGTAACAAACTTGATGAAAACGGTGTTATTACTAGAAACAAAGCTAGATTAGTTGCCCAAGGTTACAATCAAGAGGAAGGTATTGATTATGAAGAGACATACGCTCCTGTAGCTCGTCTCGAAGCTATTCGCCTCTTACTTGCTTATGCTTGTTCTAAAGACTTCAAACTATTCCAAATGGATGTTAAGAGTGCCTTTCTAAATGGCTATATAAATGAAGAAGTCTATGTTGCTCAGCCACCCGGCTTTGAGAATTACATGTATCCAACTCATGTTTATAAGCTGAAACGTGCTCTATACGGTCTTAAACAAGCCCCTCGGGCTTGGTACGAACGTTTGAGCAAATTTCTCCTTAGTCGAGGGTACTCTAGAGGTAAAGTTGATACTACTCTCTTTATTAAAAGAAAAGATAAGGATATTCTCTTAGTCCAAATTTATGTAGATGATATTATATTTGGGTCCACTAATGCAAAACTTGTCAAAGACTTTTCTAAGCTTATGCAGAGTGAATTTGAGACGAGTCTCATGGGTGAGCTAAATTTCTTCCTTGGCCTACAAATCAAGCAACTCAGTCATGGAACGTTTGTGAATCAAACTAAATATTGTACGGAGCTGCTCAAAAGATTTGGAATGAGTGAAGCAAAGGAAATTGACACACCTATGACAACAAATACAAATCTAGACAAAGATGAGAAAGGTAAAGAGGTTGACGTGAAATTATACCGAGGTATGATAGGTTCACTATTGTATCTTACTGCCTCAAGACCAGACATTATGTTTAGTGTATGTATGTGTGCAAGATATCAATCTTGTCCAAAAGAATCTCACTTGAAAGCTGTCAAAAGAATTCTGCGATACTTACGTGGAACTACTACATATGGCCTATGGTATCCAAAAGGAAATGAGTGTCATTTGGTAGGATTCTCCGATTCAGATTTTGCTGGCTGCAAATCCGATAGAAAAAACACTAGTGGAACGTGTCATCTATTCTCAAACTCATTAATAAGTTGGCATAGTAAGAAACAAGTATCGGTTGCATTATCCACTGCTGAGGCAGAATATGTAGCTGCTGGAAGCTGTTGTGCACAAATATTATGGCTCAAGCAACAACTTTTTGACTTTGGTATTAAGCTTGATCACATACCTATCATGTGCGACAACACAAGCGCCATAAACTTGAGTAAAAATCCTGTCTTACACTCACGTACCAAACATATTGAAATAAGGCATCACTTTCTACGAGATCATGTAGAGAAAGGAGACATTACTTTTGAACATGTAGAAAGCAAGAAGCAACTAGCTGACATCTTCACCAAACCTCTAGCAACGGAGCAATATTTCAACATTCGTAGGGAATTAGGGATACTCGATATCTCTAATTTGGGCTAATTACGTTTGTTTTCTCTTAATATTATTTCTTTACTTTATGTATATATATCTATTTGTCTTGCTAACGTCTTTCTTAGCGTAAAGGTAGTTCATCATCAAGCCAGGCGTCATATTCAAAAAGCGGTAACTTAATTGTTGTTCACTTCCAAAAATATTATTGATACTATAATATGCTATCAATTAACATGCTTATAGTGACTTCATGCATAAAAACTGCTCCTGCTCACATATGTGTCTCATTCTATCATTAACTACCTCTTACCTACTATACTGTACATGCTAGCATTATTATCTATGGTTCTCTTGTTACTCTCCTATTCTCTTGTTTTCTCTTTTTGATGTTGACAAAGGGGGAGATAGATGCTGGATGCACGGGGGAGCTTTGTTGAGAGATTGCCCTGTTGAGAGATAGATGCTGGATGTACGGGGGAGCTCTGCTGAGTCTTTATCACTTACTACCAAAGCTTAGACGAATGGTTTGCCATCATCAAAAAGGGGGAGTATGTGAATACAAGATTACACTCAAAGATGTTTTTGATTCATGGCAAACTCAAATAAGCATTCAAACAACAAGACGGAAGCAGAAAACCCAAAGGAAAGCAAGCATTGATCACTCATAGGTCAACCCATTATGTTTATATGTTTATAGGTTGTCTCAACACAAGCAAAACAAGAAGAATGCAGAAAAACAGCAGTTAGGTCGACCTACCATCAACCCAGGTCGACCTAAAATGGAGAAAAATTCATATACCCCTGCTAGGTCGACTCACACATCATTTAGGTCGACCTAAATTGATGAATTCTACATACCAGCCTGTTAGGTCGACCTACACATCAACTAGGTCGACCTAATCTGTGAAAATATCCCCAGAATGCATCAGAAGAGGATTCTGGTCGACCTACTCCTTCAACAGGTCGACCTAACTGGGAGCAAAATTCTGCAAGCTCTGTTAGGTCGACCTAAGCACTACAAGTGGTCGACCTAACTGATCAAGAAAGTTCAAAAATCAGTTTTTCTTGGTTCTAACTGTTATGCAATCATATATATTGTGCAAGGGTAATTATTCAAGCAACACCAACGACTGAAAGATACACAAACGCTTCTCATCTTCGTTCTTCATCATCTCCAACACAATTACACATAATCATTCTTGCGTTGCGGGTTAGTGATGAGTTCGATAACGTCCATGGAACGGAATTGAAGATTCCTAGTGGGTGAAGGTTTGTGGGGTTTGTTGGTGAATAAAATCTGCGGGTTTTGTCCTCCACGACGGGTGGTTCTTGGGGGTTTTTATCAAGAGGCGTTCATTGAGGATTCGGCTGAGTGTAACGATTGAGGAACGGGGAGTTCAAGGAATCAAGACACTGCAGAAGGGAATCAAAGTGAAGCTCTTGGATAACCTTGATTTGGCTCAAGATTAAGGGGGAAGAAGATTCAAAGGATCGACATAATTGGTTTATCGTTTATCGCTTTGTTATCTTCTTTGTATATACTACTTTCAACATTAATGAAAGATTACCCAATTTCAATTTGGAATTGGGGGCAGACGTAGTGGTAGCGAGGACGATCGACGAACTGCCTAAACAAATATCGTGTTCTTGTCGCTTTTACTTTTTCATTTACATTCTGTTCATATTTGGTTATAATAGCAAATTGATCAATGATTCGAGTGTTAAGATTGTGAACTAAGTTCGTTCATAAACATCACAATCCATCACACATTGAATTACCTTCAATTTGATCATTATCACCAAGTGTTTGTATATTTGTTTCTATCACTCTTACTGCATTGCAAACATTGTCCATCATACAAAAAAGTTAATCTGATTTTCATAAGAGAAACATCTTGATTCTGCGACATATACTCTTATCATTTACTTCAAGTCTTTGACTGGTTTTTTAAACACATATATAATCGTTTCGATAGTGGTTCGGAATAGACGCGAGTCGATTCAGAATTCACTTCCGCTGAAAAGTCGTTTAAATCCGTAAAACTGTGAACGATCTATTCACCCCCCCTCTAGATCCTAAGGCCAGCGTCTAACAAACAGCTCATTTCCCCTTAAAGAAATCAATGTTGTGGAAGACGAAGAAGACAACTGCAACTAGAGCAGCTGGATACTCCCTGCTCACAACAATAGATTGACCAACTGGGAAGCTGAGGATGTGATCTCCCTTGAACAGGAGTAAATGCAATTTCCTATTTTCGTTGTTTATATGTGCAAAGATAAAAATGGTTCCTGTACTATCGAACCATGAACTTAAAAGCCAGGTGCCTTGCCCGAAGCACACTGGTCCTTTTTATAAGGGTTTGTCATATCATGATCATGTTCATTCAATAAAATCATGGGACGTTTGCATATTCAAATTTTGTGATCCTTTTTCTTTCTTTACTTTATTCATTTTCAAATAGCTATGTGTTCTTACACACACCCACATAATAAATGCAGATTCACATTCACTCTGGATCCTGTTGATAACGATTCTGCTATTGCCAGTCATGACTTTGAAAATCCGATCTACCAAACTGAGGACGAAAGTGAGGAAGATTGTGAAGTACCTAGGGAACTTGCAAGGCTACTAGAACAAGAAGAAAAGACTATACAGCCGCATGAAGAACCAATTGAGGTTATCAACCTGGGCAGTGACGAAGAAAAGAAAGAAGTCAAGATAGGGGCTAATTTAGAAGACAATTTCAAGCAAAGACTGATTCAAATGTTACAAGACTACGTTGAGATATTCGCCTGGTCCTCTGAAGATATGCCCGGACTTGACACGGATATTGTGGTTCATCGCCTGCCGATTAAAGAAGGTAGCACTCCAGTTAAGCAGAAGCTGCGAAGAAGTAGGCCCGATATGTCCAAGAAGATCAAAGACGAGGTTGAGAAGCAATTCAATGCTGGCTTTCTGAAAGTTGTAAGTTATCCCCCTTGGATAGCTAACATCGTGCCTGTGCCTAAAAAAGACGGGAAAGTCAGAATGTGTATAGACTACAGAGATCTGAATCGGGCAAGCCCCAAAGATGATTTCCCTTTACTTCACATCGACGTACTGGTTGACAATACTGCACAATGCAAGATATTCTCCTTTATGGATGGGTTCTCAAGGTACAATCAAATCAAGATGGCGCCCGAAGACATGGAAAAAACAACCTTCACAACACCCTGGGGAACCTTTTGTTACAAAGTGATGCCCTTTGGTTTAAAGAATGCAGGAGCAACATATCAGCGTGCAATGGTAGCTCTGTTCCATGATATGATTCATCAAGAAATAAAGGTTTATGTCGATGATATGATTGCAAAGTCCAACACTGAAGAAGAACATCTGGGTCATCTGCACAAGCTGTTTGACAGACTCAAGAAGTACAGGTTGCGACTGAATCCGAACAAGTGTACCTTTGGAGTATGATCTGGTAAACTCTTAGGTTTCATCGTCAGCAACAAAGGTATTGAAGTTGATCCTGCTAAGGTCAAAGCCATTCAAGAAATGCCCATACCCCGTACCGAGAAACAAGTTAGAGGATTCCTGGGACGTCTGAACTACATAGCCAGATTTATTGCCCACATGACTACTACTTGTGTGCCGATCTTCAAACTATTGAAGAAAGATCAAGTGGAAAGATGGAACGATAAATGCCAATTAGCCTTTGATAAGATCAAAGAATATCTCCAAAAACCGCCAATCTTGTTACCACCAGTGGAAGGAAGACCTCTGATAATGTATCTGACAGTGTTAGAAGATTCAATGGGGTGTGTACTGGGGCAACATGACGAGTCTGGCCGAAAAGAGCATGCGATCTACTATCTTAGCAAAAAGTTTACCGATTGTGAAACAAGATACTCACTACTCGAGAAAACTTGCTGTGCCTTAGCATGGGCGGCTCGCCGACTAAGACAGTATATGCTAAACCATACCACTTTCCTGATCTCCAAAATGGATCCTATCAAGTATGTGTTCGAAAAACCTACTCTCTCTGGAAGAATAGCAAGATGGCAAATGATCTTAACAGAGTATGACATCCAGTACACTTCATAAAAGGCGATCAAAGGAAGTGTGGTAGCTGATCATCTGGCTCATCAAGCAGTGGATGATTATCAAGCTTTGAACTTTGACTTCCCAGATGAAGACATTATGCTAGTTACTGACTACGAACAACCAGGACCAGAGGAAGGACCTAAGCCAGGATCCCGATGGACTATGGTTTTTGATGGAGCTTCTAATGCACTTGGCAATGGCATCGGAGCTGTGATCATTTCTCCTATAGGAGGACATACACCATTCACTGCCAGATTATGCTTCAACTGCACTAACAATATAGCCGAGTATGAAGCATGTATTCTGGGTCTCAAAGCTGCAATCGATCTAAGAATCAAGTTCCTGGAGGTCTACGGAGACTCGGCACTTGTAATGTATCAGGTCAAAGAGGAATGGGATACAAAGCACCCGAATCTAATTCCATACAAAGAATATGTGCTGAGTTTGATTCCTTATTTTGAAGAAATCACTTTTGAACATATCCCGCGCGAAGAAAATCAATTGGCTGATGCCTTAGCTACCATGTCATCCATGTTCAAAGTCAGGTGGGACAATGAGGCGCCAATGATCACCATTTACAGACTGGATGAACCAGCCTATTGCAATGAGATTGATACCGAAGGAGTGGAAGAAAAATCATGGTTCCATGAAGTAAAAAGATATCTCGAAGTCCAGGAGTACCCTGAAGGGGCATCCATTAACGATAGAAAGTTTCTAAGAAGATTTGCTGCTAAATTCTTTCTAAGTAATGGAATCCTATACAAACGCAACCATGACTCGACTTTTCTTTGTTGTGTAAACAAGAAGGAAGCAGAACAGATTATGGAAGACATACACGATGGTGCTTTTGGTACTCATTCAAGTGGACATACAATGGCTAAAAAGATCTTAAGAGCAGGTTATTACTGGTCTACCATGGAGACAGACTGCCATCATCACTCCAGAACTTGTCACAAATGCCAAATATATGCTGACAAAGTACATGTACCTCCAGTCCCGTTAAACGTCCTGACGGCTCCTTGGCTTTTTGCAATGTGGGGTATTGATATGATTGGAGAAATCAAGCCTACTGCCTCCAACGGACATCGCTTTATCCTAGTTGCTATTGATTACTTCACCAAATGGGTAGAAGCAACTTCATTTGCTTCTGTCACCAAGAACGTGGTGGCCCGATTTATCAAGCACAATCTCATTTGTCGGTATGGCATCCCTGAAAGGATCATCACAGACAATGGCACAAATTTAAACAACAGAATGATTACTGAACTCTGCACACAGTTCAAGATTAAACATCATAATTCCTCTCCATATCGACCAAAGATGAATGGCGCCGTGGAAGCTGCCAACAAGAACATCAAGAAAATCATACAAAAGATGACAGTAACCTACAAAGACTGGCATGAGATGTTACCTTTTGCTCTTCATGGTTATCGCACATCAGCGCGTACTTCAACAGGGGCAACTCCATTCTCCTTAGTCTATGGTATGGAGGCAAATCTTCCAATTGAAGTTCAGATTCCTTCCCTAAGGATTATGAAAGAGGCCGATCTAGATGAAGACGATTGGATTCAGACTCGGTTGGACCAGATAAACTTGATTGATGAGAAGAGGCTCGCAGCTATTTGTCATGGTCAGTTGTACCAGAAACGTATGATTAAAGCCTTCAACAAGAAAGTCAAAATTCAGGCATATCAAACCGGTGATTTGGTTGTCAAACGCATCATCTTACCACAAGGTGACCCCAGAGGCAAGTGGACTCCCACTTATGAGGGACCATTTGTAATCAAGAAAATATTCTCCGGCGGAGCCATGTTGCTTACCACTATAGATGGCGAGAATTTCCCACACCCTGTAAATGCGGACATAGTCAAAAAGTACTTCGCTTAAAAGCTCACTAAGTTGAAAACCTGAAAGGGCGACTTAGGCAAAAAAAAATGATGAGCGTCTCGGTGGATTGAAAACCTGAAAGGGCGATCCAGGCAAAAATTAGAGACTAAATAATAATTATCCCGGTAGGCTGAAAACCTAAAAAGGCAGCCTAGGCAAAAGTTAGGGAATGAAGCGTACGACTATGTCCCATTTAGCTACCTACTAACCTTCAAGATTCAACACATGAAAGGTACCAATCAGTCTAATCACTTTCTTCCAACAAGTGAGGGATGAGATGCTAGAAGACAGATTGGCAATAGCAGAATTGAAACTTGACTGGATTGTTTTCACATAGCTATTTCTCTTTATAAATACTTTTCAAAGCTTTATGACAATTTCCTACTACTAGGATTTTTGTCTCCTTGAACTAATTAGCCTATTATGGCTCTTTTTCAAAAAATCAATGCAGCTCATGCTCAAAATCAACGCTTTCACTTTTTCTTTTTGAATACGTATACGTCCCAATGATAATTTTGAATGAACATATGCATTTGAATATGATTGATGTTTATAAGAAAAACAGGAATAGCATTCATGTAATGTCCCAATCATCTGGACATCATCCCGAACCCAGCATCAGAAGAAAAATCCCCAACAGAGATGCATTTCTCAGCAAATTCCTCAATGAGATTTTTTCTCCAACAAAGTGATTCGAGAAATCTTATCCCCTAGCAGGACTGCTTAAGGTCACTATCCCCAGAAGGTGTGATCCTCCACACCAAGGCTTGGTCAAATAGTGCATCGGAGGATTACACATCTTTCTTATTCCACTCAAAGGGCATCAAAAATCAGAACTTTCAAATTACCTTCATCTCCAAGCAGTAGTCAAAGTTCCCTCAACAGAGTACTCTGGTCTGTGAGGAATTTCCCTAGCTGAGTATACTCGAACAAGATAACAAATATCATCAACAATCATAATGCCTTCACTTCCAAAATAACAAACAGGGATTTATTTTCCCAACCAGAAGTTTGATACGCTCTAAATTGCATAAGTCATACATCATACGCATATTCATACACAGCATATAATGTTTCATGACAAACACATACATAACATGCACATTTCTCATTTAGTTTGAGAATCTCAACATATACATTACATGCATCATAACATTACATGTCACTAACTTGATTTTTTCAGGTGGACGAATATCCTCAGAAAAGTTGTTCTCAATTACATGCAGTGTTCCCCTTAATTCTATTCAGACGAACATTCCTTTCAGATATAATCAAGCCAAAGATTCATTCTGAAGAGATCTTTCTTTCCAAATCACCTATCAACTCAAAAAAGCAACACAGATCTAAGTCGATACCTTAGACGGTTCCTTAGTGATCTACCTTCAGATCTAAGTCGATACCTTGGACGGTTCCTTAATAATCTACCTACAGATCCAAAGTGGATACCTCAGACGGTTCCACAGCGATCAACCTTCAAAGATCTAAAGCGGATACCTCAGACGGTTCCACAATGATCAATCTTCAAGATCCAAAGCGGATACCTCAGACGGTTCCACAACGATCAATCTTCAAGATCCAAAGCGGATACCTCAGACGGTTCCACAATGATCAACCTTCAAAGATCTAAAGCTGATACCTCAGACGGTTCCTCATAGATCAACTTTCAAAATCTAAAACGGAAAAACATAAATCACTTCATTCCCCAACGTCTCTATCCTTCTTTTCACTCTATAAATACCTCTCATTTTTTCCATAAATTCCCACATCAAATTTCAACCCATCTCTCAAATTTCTACCTCATATTTATTTTCTCTTCTTCCCCCGCAAAAATGGCAAAATGGATGGATACGTGCTTTCTTATGGTCATCACTGTCTTGGTGGTGATCATGTCTTTTTTCTGTCTACATAGTCCTGAAAAATGCGGACCTGGGTTGTTTACACTCCCAATCATCTATATGTTGCTATTTATAGCATGGGTTTTTAATCGTCATTTTTAAAGTTTGTCGTATCTTTCACTTTCAAATAATGTACCGTTTATTTGTCGTACTATTCATTATATTATGTAATATTTGTACTGTCAGTATTAAATGTCGTACTATCTGTCGTACTGTAGTTTAATTATCCAGATAATATTTTGTGTGTTTTCTGCCAGTTAAATATTTATTTCACTGTGCATTAAATATTTTTCAAGGTTATTATCGGTAATTTTGTTCGCGTACGGTATATTTTATTTATTTACTATGTTTGTGTTTTTTCTAACAACTCATGTAAATAAATTTTCACCATTAACACAACAAAAAAAAACAAAAAAAGAAAAAATTAACTTTAACTGTTGAATTTTCACTTTAACTGCTACGTTAATGCCCGGACAGCCAGTTGACAGTCAAACCCGCTGACAGCACGATTCTCCGTGTTTTGTACCATCAATCAAATCAATCTTTTTGCATTTCAAAATTCAAAGATTTTTGTTCTAGAAGTCTTCTGATAATCACATGATCAGCAGAGACTCAGCACTGCACAAAAATCAGGTACGCTTAACTGATCCCATGGTCATTGGATTCACCATTTGAAAAATATGAGCTCAGACATTACAGGTCATTTTCAAAGTCAACAAAAAGTGGTTTTTTGTCAAAGGCCATAACATCAAGATAACTTCTCCAAATGAAAAAAAGTTTCCAAAGTAGCTTGTATAGGACATCTTGAGGTTTCTAAAAAGTACAAGAACTCCTTCATATGAGGGATTTATGCCTTGTTGAAGTTGGCTATTAAAAATTGAGGGATTTATGCCTTGTTGAAGTTGGCTATATTTTGGGAAAATGCATGAAACCAACATTGATCAAAAGTGTTTTTTTTCCAAAAGGGGCCAAGTTTTCATGATTTAAACATGCTTCTAACAATGTTAAGGGCCTCCCACGACCAACCTAAGGCCCATAGCATTTTTATTTCTTTTTTGGTTTAATTTTATTACATTTAAAGTTAAATTGAAAAAGAAATGGTGAAGGATAATGATGCAATGCTTGATTCTTAAGCTAAGGCCACCAAGAATGATTCAACTCTGCAGCAAGAGAGGTACAAAGCAGGCCTAGGGCAAGAGGTTGAAGAAAAATCAAGCCATGGTCAAGAATTCAAACTTTTTTATATTAAAGAATTCAAAAGTTCAACAAAGATCATCAATGCTTCTTAGCTTAGTTTTGAAGCACTTCATTGCTTATCAATGAAGTAGGACACTTCAGTAACAAATACACACGAATTCAGAACCATTACCATGCTTATACCACTCTTTTAACAACTTGTAATTTTGAAGAAAATTTGAAATTCGAATTTTAAATTCAAGCTCATTTCAATAGAAACTAAACACTCAAACACATTCTCAAACCTTCATAGAATATATCCCAATCATTTTCAACAAGCAAAGCACTCAGAATCAAGCTCCATAGCTCACGGTTTGCTCAAACAAAAACCAACCAAAATCTCATTATACATGCATATTTAGCACGATGTAATCATATATTTGAACTTGGTTTGATGTTCTGATCGTTTCTGGACATTTAATTAAGGTTTGGTTAAGTATTCACGAAGCTACCATTTTAGGGTTCATGATCTCAAAATTAGGGTTTCTCGAATTAGGCAAAATCACAGGTTCAAAGTGGTCTCATTGAATTCGTATGAAACAGACGAATTGAACCATGGCCTCGCGCCAAATTTATTTCACGTTTTGCTTGTATTCGTTATTTTACAGGTGTAATAGGTTGAAGTCTTTTATAGCACCTGCAAATGAGCGGTGTAAAAGGTCCATCCTAATGAGGAAGACGAGACGTGGCGTCCTCTAAGTGGTTGGTTTGCGCGCGCGTGTGTTTTGAAGTTCAGACCAATCATGTGCTTCACGCTCCACTATCATATCATGTGCCATGTGTTTTCAGCCATCTGATTTCATTAATCCAAGATCCAACGCACCAAAACACACATCCATATCATGGACTCCACTGATTATCACACAGGATCACAATTAATATATTTTTCTATTTTATTTTATTTACTTCTAAAATTAATTTAAAATAGTTTAAAAAATCAAAAAAATATAATAAAAATATTTTTAAGTTTATAAAATAATCTATTAATTTTTTATACAAAAATATTTCATTTTTCTTAACAATTGAAATATTTTGTTTAATTAATTAGTATATATTTATATATTTGCTTTTTAATTATTTCAACCAATCAAAAAATTAGAAAAAATTTGTTCTTTTTATTAAATTAGGTTTATATATTATGGACTAATTTTGTACATATTTAGAATATTTTTCTCTTTAAGTTTTAATTATTTGTATAATTATTTGCATAATTATATATTAATTAACTTAATAATTTAAAAAACATCTTCAAAAAATCAAAAAAAATTAGTTTTATTTTAAAATTAATTTATAAGCAACTTGAACATATTTTAGACTTAATTTTTAGGTTTAAATTTTCTTTCTACCTTTGCTCATTTTAATTAAATTAATTATGCATTAATTCTAATTAAAATCAAGCATACAAAAAATCCAAAAATATTTCTTTTATCTTATTGCAATTTAAATTCATAGATAAAGTGTATAGGTTGTCAAAATCATGTAAATAGCGTAGTTTACATTTCTCGCACAATCGATGTAATAGCGTAGATTTACTTTCCGCATTTTACATTCCCGCATTTTAATTCCTGTACATATAAAACTGCGTGTATGTCAAAGATAAAAACTGAAGCGTTAGGTCACTAACTTCAAAGATAAAAATATCTGAATCAGAACACAATCACACTTGCACCTCTTAGGGTAATCCCTCTGTTACTCTTTTCAAAATCAAAATTCTACTGTTTCAAATGCAAAATCAAACTTTTGTTTACATCCGGTCAAAGGAGAATTTTCTAAAAGAAACAGGAAAGGACCTTATAAACTTAGGGTAGATCTCCTAATTGCTTGCTCAAATCAAAACAAAACAACAAATGTCTCATATATCATTGTTTTTTCAAAATAAAACTTTCAAAAAAGACAATACTTGGTATATATCCAAACAAGGATCATTACGAAGTTAAAGCTCTTTTTTCAAAACATCTTTCGAAAGATAAAATATTTTGTATACATTCGCACAAGGATCATTACAAAGTCAATTTACAAAATGAATTTTAAAACCACATACAAGCATTTCAAGGCAAGACAAAAGAATTCAAACAAGTGAGCTAAGCAATTAAGAGCCCATGGATAACCATGGATACAAAGGGGTGCTAATACCTTCCCTTTGTATAACCTACCCCCGAACCCAAAATCTCTTAAAGGTCTTTTTATATTTCTTTTATAAACCTTTCCTTAATTGGATAAAATAAAAGTCGGTGACGACTCTCTGATTTTCAAAACTCAAAAGCAACAGAAGAGTCAGTTCGTATCTCTCTCACGAGATATAAAAAACCGAGGGCGACAGCAGCCTACTGATATAATTCTACTTTTGTCTACACTTAAGAGCTGCATGAAAAAATGAATTATTGCCATCCCCGAGATGAATCCAAGAGATCTTGGAACGTTGCCTCATCATAGCCTCATCAGTACCATTCAGAGATAGCAGTCTGTCGGAGCAATGTTTTTCCTGCATCAAGAGATTATTGTTCATACGATCCTGAGCCACCTTCCTCTGAATATCAAGCAGGTCCTGTCTGGCCTCTTCAATCTGGACCTTAATACCAATAAGAGGCTTACTCAGCTTCCGGATCACAGGAATTAGTCTATAAAGCTTCTTCCACAACCCATCAGCTCTACTAAAACCTGTCCAGCTCTTGGCAATTTCAGTGCTATAGCCCTCCACTTCAGTTACAGAATTGATAAACCTGAATCTACCCTTATGGATTCTACAGCCATCACTTTTAATACACAATAATGCATGGTCTGAGATTCCTGGCTCCATCACATGGAGACTCACATTAGTGTTCTGTTGGAGCCAATCCATATTAGCAATAACTCTGTCGATCCTAGAGTAAATGACCCCATTGACATGCTTATTACTCCAGGTATATTTTTCTCCTTTACTGTCAACCTCAAACAAACTGTTATCATTCATCATATTCCTCAGATAAACATACTCAAACTCCTTAACAGCCTTACCCCCAACTCTGTCCTGAGTGCTAAGGACATTGTTGAAGTCACCCATTATGGTCCATGGACCCTGTTGACCCTGCCCTAAAGTACTGATATCAGCCCACAGCTTCCTTCTCTCCTCAAGTTTATTTGAAGCATAGATGGCAGTGAGCCAGTTGATGAAGACACCATCAACATTGTAAATACCACAATGAATAAGCTGCTTGGTACTATGCACCATCCTAAAGTGCACATGATTATTATCCCAAAGAATCCATATTCTACCATTATCATGGTCCTTGTAATTATCAACAAAAGACCATTTGTTGCCAAACATTTTTCTATTGTTATCAACATTTTTCTTTTTCACATGAGTTTCAACTAAAATAGAAATCATAGGGTTAAGCTTCGAGAGACAGGAGCTAATCTCTCTCCTCCTGGCCAACTTATTCAGCCCCCTAGTGTTCCAAGCAATGATCATGTCACTCCATGGCGAGTAACCACAGGGTTCGTTCCAAACCCTAGGTTACCAAAACCATTAGAGCAGAAGAGAGGTGTAGTTCCCTTACCTGCAATAGTCCTCTTACCACTATCTCTGTGTTTCCTTCCAACCTCCGCCCATGTACTCTCATTTGTAAGTGTAGTCACCTCTTCAAGAGCATTGTTACTACTTGGACTTGCATTGTGTTGTTCCTGGATCTGCTTTGGTTCTACTTGGACACATACATTCTCTCCTGTATTGGATTCTACATTTTGTGGTATCTGGACCTGCTTAGGTTGCCAAACCTTCATAGCAATCTTTTTCTCCTTGTTGCACACATGGCCAATCTTCTGACATCTTTCACAGAATTGTGGTCTCCACTCATATTCAACTTTCTGCACCTTCAAATTTCCTTCATGATCTCGTATTGTTATCTCTTCACACAACTTCTGAGTCACATCCACCTCGACAAGAATACGAGCATATGTAACACGCAACTTCCTAGTTGTACATTCATCAGTGAAAAGAGGATTTCCAATCACACTCCCAATTTTCCCCAAACTCTGCTTCCCCCAAAGGTATAAAGGTAACTGAGGAAAGTTGATCCAAATTGGAACGATTCGCAGCATGTCCCTTTCCATCGAGAAATCCTGTCTCCATTCTAGGATCACCAAAGGCATATTTTGAATGGTGTAAGGCCCCTTCATCATCACTTCCTCACGATCCTCCTCCTTTTTGAATTTCAGGATGAAGTAGCCTTCATCATTAAAGTAAATCTCCGGCAACGCAACAAAACTCCACGTTTTGATCATATAGAATTTTCAATTTTAATACTGCTCTTTTTTCTAATTCTCCACACCAACTCCATTTCAATATAATTGAGATGTAATTTCTGTTGTTGAGCGTGCGCCTATCCTTTTGTAAACAGGTTGGAGAACCCTTAGTTTTTTGGTTAATATAATATCTTGTTTACTAAAAAAAACTCCAATTCAATATCATTAACTAACTAATTTTATAAAAACATCTAGTATTTCTAATATCATTATATTTTTAATATTGTAACGAAAAAATATACTTATTTCATTCATTATTTCAATCATTAATTAATTAATATTATAAGTTTAAATATTATAATTTTTAAATTGATTATTATAAATTTAATGACAACCAATCACTACATATTATTAAAAGAAAAAATTTCTAATATCACTACATTTTTAATATTGTAACAAAAACACTAAAAACATTACTTATTTCATTCACTTTTTCAATCATTAATTAATTAATTTTATAAATAAATATAATTCTGATATATTAAATTTTTAATATTGTAATAAAAAATTAAAAATCTTACTTATTTCATTCATTTTTTCAATAATTAATTAATTAATATTATACTTTTTAAAATAATTATAATAAATTTAATGAAAACCAATCTATCTATCTATCTATATATATCTATATATATATATATATATATATATATATATATATATATATATATATATATATATATATATATATATATATATATATATATATATATATATATATATATATATATATATATATATATATATAATTAACAGAAAAAATCAAATAATTGTTATTATTTTATGTATAATAGTTGAGCTAGGAATAATATTATTAAAAGTCCTTATTATTTCATTCACTTTAGATTTAAAAATAAAAATAAATGATTGTAAGTAATTTAGTTATCATTGGTAAACAAATGAAACAAAAAAAATTATGAGTAAAAATCAATTTTTTTATTTTTTTCATATTCTCCACAATAACTTTAAGTCAATTTTTTAAGTATTAAACATATTTTTTTAAAACAGAATTAAAAAAAAGAACAGTGGATTAAAACAAATGCTACAATTATGAATTTTATTAAAACAGAATTCAACCATCATTAGTTTAGCTATAGTAACAAAACTTGTCCTTTTATAGAAAAAGTGTGAAATTGTATAAACTGATGATAACAGAAACAAACCCACCCCACAATGTTCCAGTATGATAGCTATTATCGCTAGGACAGAACTGGAAGGTGTGATCTATGCCGCAAACGTAAACAGGTTTGAGATTCTATGAACTGTAGATTTAGTTGTCCTGACCCAAAATTTGATACGAATATTTTTTATTAATATATTTAAATATTAAAGTTTGTCCGAAAATTAATCTTTTCAATTAGTTTGATTTTTAGTGTTTGGTCAATTTGTTGTAGCATTATTTTTATTTATTTTGTAGGATAAAAATTATATTATAATTGTGATATTATGTTTCGAGAAGTTTTTATAATTGCTTCAACAACCACAATTTAAAGCTTTCTTAAATTCATTATTGTGTTCATATTTGTTGATTACATAAACTCTGTTATAGTCAAGTGAGAAACTCACTTAATGTTACAGAAAACAACTTTAATTTCACTTTAATAATTATGGTATAACAATTACCCCTTTCTCACTTTTTAAAGAATGTGAACATTAACACATATCAAACTTCTTTAACATCCCAAAGCTATCAAAAACCTGGGGTTTGTATCCGTACACTTTCATAAAGAATCACGAAAAGAAAAGTTTGGAAATATGTGGTGATTTATGTATGTGCCTTGACACCTAAACTTTCAATGATAGTGTCTATTTTTTCTTTGAAATATATAGCATCTAAGAAAACATAAGATAGTGGATACAGTTATGATAGAGATAAGCATATAAAAGATTTTACTTAGATAGTGATAAAGAAAATTTGGTTTTCTCTATCACTTGCCTCACCCTAAACAAGAAATTGATTTGAAATAAAAGTTGTCATATTCATTTGTGTTTGCACCGACGAAAATACAAAAGATATGAAAGGATTCTTTAAGTAAATGGCTACTTGACAAAATTCGTTTTCTACCATTGAAATGGAGCCTGAAGGTGCAAATGTGAGTTAGATTGTTTAGCACTAAGTATTAACATGCGTATGAATCTCCATTTAAAAATGAGACGTGGACTGCTGCCTAACTTTTTCAAATAAACTAATTTTACTGTAAAGATACTGTCAACAATAACATCTCAAGCTACCAAGTTAATTACTATGATTTATCAAAAGAGAAAAAATTGAAATTTTCTAATATAACAAACATACTAAAGAAAAATTGCAACTTTCTAGTATATAATTATATAATCCAACATCTTATGGAACAAATTTAAGAAATATATTACTAGGTAGAACACGAAAAAGTAATAAGATAAGTTCAACCTCATTCTGCCAGTTATGTATTCAGACCAACTGCAACAATGAATGCATCTTCAAAGTACAAACAATTGGAAAAATATATCACTATGTAATAAACTTGAGAAAACAATAAACTTGAGAAAACAAACTACCACCAAATATACAAAACAATCTCTTCTATTGATTTCTTCTATTAGGACAAGTGTATTTTTTTAAGGTTAAACTTGTACAATCACTTGCATTTTTATTCTTTTAAAACATGTATGTTTTTACCAATAAACTTATATTTATGCATAGAATAGAGATATATCCATCATGCAAGCAATTCTTATTGTGCCATTATTATATAATAATATTATTAAAGTTTAAAACCATTCCCTCAATATTACCTACATTTAATTTGTTTGTTACATGTCTTAAAAAAATATTATTCCATTTTTCTATTTTATTGACAGTAATCATTAATTAATTTGAATATTATAACTTTAAATTATACAAACAATCATTATTAGGCTGTGTTCGGTCTATCTAAATAAAATAATAAACAAATATTTATGAATGATTATTATAAAAAAAACACAAAACAAATATTATGAAATAGTAGAGAATGCATAAAAGATAGAGGAAAGAATAGATTTCTCATACACTGTGAGTGATTACATTTTAATATATATACAATGAATGAAATACACTCTAAGCTATGGTGTGCAGCATACATGGAACCAAATCCAATGTATAAACTACCTGACTATATAACTGAATAAGAGAATTTCAGTTATTATGGTTACGAACAAGAAATTGATTTGAAATGAAAATTTTCATATTCATTTATGTTTGCACCGACGAAAATACAAAAGATATGAAAGGATTCTTTAAGCAAGTGGCTACTTGACAAAATTCTTTATCTACCATTGAAATGGAGCCTGAAGATGCAAATGTGAGTTAGGTTGTCTACACTAAGTATTAACATGCGTATGAATCTCCATTTAAAAATGAGATGTGGACTGCTGGCTAACTTTTCCAAAGAAACTATTTTTACTGTAAAGATACTGTCAACAATAACATCTCAAGTTGCCAAGTTAATTACTATGATTTATCAAAAGAGAAAAAATTGCAATTTTCTAATATAACAAACATACTAAAGAAAAATATCAACTTTCTAGTATATAATTATATAATCCAACATCTTATGGAATAAATTTAAGAAATATATTACTAGGTAGAACACGAAAAAAGTAATAAGATAAGTTCAACCTCATTCTGCCAGTTATGTATTCAGACCAACTGCAACAATGAATGCATCTTCAAAGTACAAACAATTGAAAAAATATATCACTATGTAATAAACTTGAGAAAACAATAAACTTGAGAAAACAAACTACCACCAAATATACAAAACAATCTCTTCTATTGATTTCTTCTATTAGGACAAGTGTATTTTTTTAAGGTTAAACTTGTACAATCACTTGCATTTTTACTCTTTTAAAACATGTATGTTTTTACCAATAAACTTATATTTATGCATAGAATAGAGATATATCCATCATGCAAGCAATTCTTATTGTGCCATTATTATATAATAATATTATTAAAGTTTAAAACCATTCCCTCAACATTAACTACATTTAATTTGTTTGTTACATGTCTTAAAAAAAATATTATTCCATTTTTCTATTTTATTGACAGTAACCATTAATTAATTTGAATATTATAACTTTAAATTATACAAACAATCATTATTAGGTTGTGTTCGGTCTATCTAAATACAATAATAAACAAATATTTATGAATGATTATTATAAAAAAAACACAAAACAAATATTATGAAATAGTAGAGAATGCATAAAAGATAGAGGAAGGAATAGATTTCTCATACACTGTGAGTGATTTCATTTTAATATATATACAATGAATGAAATACACTATAAGCTATGGTGTGCAGCATACATGGAACCAAATCCAATGTATAAACTACCTGACTGTATAACTGAATAAGAGAATTTCAGTTATTATGGTTACGAACAAGAAATTGATTTGAAATGAAAATTGTCATATTCATTTATGTTTGCACCGACGAAAATACAAAAGATATGAAAGGATTCTTTAAGCAAGTGGCTACTTAACAGAATTCTTTTTCTACCATTGAAATGGAGCCTGAAGATGCAAATGTGAGTTAGGTTGTCTAGCACTAAGTATTAACATGCATATGAATCTCCATTTAAAAATGAGATGTGGACTGCTGGCTAACTTTTCCAAAGAAACTATTTTTACTGTAAAGATACTGTCAACAATAACATCTCAAGCTGCCAAGTTAATTACTATGATTTATCAAAAGAGAAAAAATTGCAATTTTCTAATATAACAAACATACTAAAGAAAAATATCAACTTTCTAGTATATAATTATATAATCCAACATCTTATGGAATAAATTTAAGAAATATATTACTAGGTAGAACACGAAAAAAGTAATAAGATAAGTTCAACCTCATTCTGCCAGTTATGTATTCAGACCAACTGCAACAATGAATGCATCTTCAAAGTACAAACAATTGGAAAAATATATCACTATGTAATAAACTTGAGAAAACAATAAACTTGAGAAAACAAACTACCACCAAATATACAAAACAATCTCTTCTATTGATTTCTTCTATTAGGACAAGTGTATTTTTTTAAGGTTAAACTTGTACAATCACTTGCATTTTTACTCTTTTAAAACATGTATGTTTTTACCAATAAACTTATATTTATGCATAGAATAGAGATATATCCATCATGCAAGCAATTCTTATTGTGCCATTATTATATAATAATATTATTAAAGTTTAAAACCATTCCCTCAACATTAACTACATTTAATTTGTTTGTTACATGTCTTAAAAAAAATATTATTCCATTTTTCTATTTTATTGACAGTAACCATTAATTAATTTGAATATTATAACTTTAAATTATACAAACAATCATTATTAGGTTGTGTTCGGTCTATCTAAATACAATAATAAACAAATATTTATGAATGATTATTATAAAAAAAACACAAAACAAATATTATGAAATAGTAGAGAATGCATAAAAGATAGAGGAAGGAATAGATTTCTCATACACTGTGAGTGATTTCATTTTAATATATATACAATGAATGAAATACACTATAAGCTATGGTGTGCAGCATACATGGAACCAAATCCAATGTATAAACTACCTGACTGTATAACTGAATAAGAGAATTTCAGTTATTATGGTTACGAACAAGAAATTGATTTGAAATGAAAATTGTCATATTCATTTATGTTTGCACCGACGAAAATACAAAAGATATGAAAGGATTCTTTAAGCAAGTGGCTACTTAACAGAATTCTTTTTCTACCATTGAAATGGAGCCTGAAGATGCAAATGTGAGTTAGGTTGTCTAGCACTAAGTATTAACATGCATATGAATCTCCATTTAAAAATGAGATGTGGACTGCTGGCTAACTTTTCCAAAGAAACTATTTTTACTGTAAAGATACTGTCAACAATAACATCTCAAGCTGCCAAGTTAATTACTATGATTTATCAAAAGAGAAAAAATTGCAATTTTTTAATATAACAAACATACTAAAGAAAAATTGCAACTTTCTAGTATATAATTATATAATCCAACATCTTATGGAACAAATTTAAGAAATATATTACTAGGTAGAACACCAAAAAGTAATAAGATAAGTTCAACCTCATTCTGTCAGTTATGTATTCAGACCAACTGCAACAATGAATGCATCTTCAAAGTACAAACAATTGGAAAAATATATCACTATGTAATAAACTTGAGAAAACAATAAACTTGAGAAAACAAACTACCACCAAATATACAAAACAATCTCTTCTATTGATTTCTTCTATTAGGACAAGTGTATTTTTTTAAGGTTAAACTTGTACAATCACTTGCATTTTTATTCTTTTAAAACATGTATGTTTTTACCAATAAACTTATATTTATGCATAGAATAGAGATATATCCATCATGCAAGCAATTCTTATTGTGCCATTATTATATAATAATATTATTAAAGTTTAAAACCATTCCCTCAACATTAACTACATTTAATTTGTTTGTTACATGTCTTAAAAAAAATATTATTCCATTTTTCTATTTTATTGACAGTAACCATTAATTAATTTGAATATTATAACTTTAAATTATACAAACAATCATTATTACGCTGTGTTCGGTCTATGGTTCGAGCAGATATTCCTTAATGCTGTCGAACGCTTTCTGACAATCGTCTGTCCAGATGCAACTTTGATTTTTCCGTAGAAGATTGAAAGTAGGAGCACAAGTTGCAGTCATGAGATATATGAATCTCGAGATGTAATTCAGACGTCCAAGAAATCCTCTAACTTGTTTCTCGGTTCTGGGTGATGGCATTTCTTAAATTTCCTTGACTTTGTCTGGATCTACTTCAATTCCTCGTTTGCTGACAATGAAACCAAGGAGTTTTCCTTAGTAGACACCAAAGGTGCACTTGTTGGGGTTCAGGCGAAGCTGAAATTTCCGTAAGCGTTGAAATAACTTTGTCAGATTTTGTATGTGATCTTCTTCATTTTCTGATTTGGCAATCATGTCGTCCACATAGACTTCCACTTCTTTATGCATCATGTCGTGGAAAAGCGTAGTCATGGCTCTTTGATAAGTTGCCCCTGCGTTCTTTAGTCCAAAAGGCATAACACGATAGCAGAACGTGCCCCAGGGGGTGATGAAAGCTGTTTTCTCCATGTCTTCAGCTGCCATTTTGATTTGGTTGTATCCTGAAAATCCGTCCATGAATGAGAAAACTTTGGATTTTGCTGTATTGTCTACCAACATATCAATATGTGGTAAAGGAAAATCATCCTTAGAGCTAGCTTTGTTCAAATCTCTGTAGTCGACGCACATGCGGACTTTTCCTTCTTTCTTAGGAACGGGAACAATGTTAGCTAACCACTGAGGGTATTCTGAAGTGACGAGGAAACCTGCGTTGATCTGCTTTTGAACTTCCTCTTTGATTTTCATGGCCATCTCCGGATGAGTTCTTCTCGATTTTTGCTTGACCGGAGGGCATTCTGCTTTTAATGGCAAGTGATTCTCCACTATACTGGTATCCAACCCTGGCATATCTTGATAAGACCAAGCCAAGACATCTGAGAATTCTTTGAGCAGTTGTATCAAACTCTCTCTGATCTCTTAACTGAGCGAAGCTCCAATCTTAACCTCTTTTCTGTTTCCATCGGAACCAAGGTTAATGATCTCTAGAGGCTCATTGTATGGCTGAATGACCTCTTCCTTGTGTTGAAGTAATCGTGAAATTTCCTTTGATATTTCTTCGTCTTCTTCTTCCTTTGCCTCGAATACAGGAAACTCGAAGCTTGGAGAAGTCATGTGATAAGTTTTATTTAGACAACGAGGGAAGACTCGGTGTATGCAGTTAATGGAATATTTTGATGTTTTTTAGGGTGTTTTTTAGGATTACCAATTTCCTAAAAAAGAAAAGGAAAAACTAACGACGGAACAAAATGACATTTTTATTTATCGACAGTCATTTCTTGAAACAAAGACCCTATAAAACAAAACTCTATTGCTTTGGGCGAAGTAAAGAGGGACATTTTCCTAAGAAATAGTAAAATGCAAAGCCCTATGAAACATCTCTTCACCCTGGGCTATGGTGAGAGGACAAAATAACGGTGAAAGTTCCTACTTAGGAGTGCGAACAACAGTTGAAACTTCAAAAGCTGTCCAGTAGTGGCGAACCCCATTGTGCACTAGGTAATCTGGAACCTTAGGCTTAAGCTGGCCTGTGGTAGGTCTTGATTTACCAACCACTATCTTTGCAACACTCAGACGATCTTCTTCTACTTCGGCAGACTGAGCGGTGTGAGCATACCCATTTCCAAGTGGAGTATGTCGAACTTTCTTTTGAGGAAACTTCCAATCTTCTGAATGGAGAGACTCGTTGTCGGAGACACTTTCGAGATCATCCTCTTCTGTATTTTGGTCTTGCTCTTCTCCCAAGATGGCATTGACTAGATATGTATACTCTAGATCCGTAGCCACGGAAGGTGACTTAGCGATATAATCCTCAATGATGATTTCACCAGTTGATGATGATGAATAGCAAGGGTTATATATCTCTTTTGGCTGAGTAAGGTACTCGTAATCAATGTTCCATCCCGTTGGAACAATATCTTCCAAAGAGGTTTTTGAGCTTTCAGGAGCGGAGTATTTCACCATGTAGTCATTTTCCGCTTGGTTCTCCTAATCTATCCCAGGTTTCTTCGGGGATAGGAGGAACTTCTTCTGATGAACCATGACTTCTGGTGGTGAAGCTATTTGTAACTTCATCACTGCTTGGTTGAGTCTTACTTTCAGATCCTTTAGTCGGATAACAGCAAGGTAAATCAGACTCTGATAGGGCTATGTATCCTGCCTCGTTAAGATAGGATAGCCATTCCTCTTCATCGGTGTTTTCCGTACCATTGGTATTGACTGTTTGTTGAACAGGTTGAAGAAAACCTCCGCTGCGGAAAGTTTCTTGAATTGGAAGAACTACCTCAATTCCTGGAATAGTCTTTGATGATGTTGGAAAGAATCCAACTCCTGTTCTGTTCTTGTTGTTGGTAGGAATATTAATGTGCCCCCAACCACTGGTAGTGCCATCCTTTACAACTTGGATTGCATCTCTGTAGGAAGAAATAGACGCTGCTTTCTCCTTTCCTTTTTCCTTATCCAAGGAAAGTGCTTGGAATTTAGTTCCAACAACTTCTTTTGGTTCTATGTCGGAGAATGATGACAGGTTGCTGACGATCAGAGCTCGTTCTCCACATACGGTTACCAATTTGTCATTTCTTATGAACTTCAGTTTCTGATGAAGTGTTGAAGTAATTGCCCCAGCCTCATGAATCCATGGACGACCTAGCAAACAACTGTATTGTGCTGGAATGTCCATGACCTGGAAAGTGATTTTGAACGTCTGAGGTCCAATAGTTATGGGAAGATCCACTTCTCCAAAAACTGACTTCCTTGATCCATCAAATGCTTTGACGATGACATGACTTTTTCTTAGAGGTTAATCTTCGAAAGATAATCTTGACAATGTTGATTTCGGCATGACGTTGAGAGAGGATCCGTTGTCTATTAGGACTCCTGTGAGCACATCACCCATGCAGCCAACTGAGATGTGAAGTGGAAGATTGTGGTCTACTCCTTCTTCAGGAAGATCTTCGTCACAGAAACTTAGGTTAGTTTCGGCGGAGATGTTGGCAATGATGTTGTTGAATTGGCTTATTGTGACGCTAGGTTCTACAAAAGCTTGTTCCAAAACTTTCTGTAGAGCTTCCCTATGAGCTTCAGAACTCAATAGCAGGGAAAGGACAGAAATCCTAGACGGAGTATGTAGTAATTGATCTACAATGTTGTATTCACTCCTCTGGATTAACTTCAAGATCTCATCATTTTATTTCGCTTGAACAGCATTGGTCGGATGATTGTCTTGCCTATGTGGTACTTCCTCCGAAGGTTTCTCCACATTTTCTGTTGTTCTGTTGAAGACTCGTCCACTTCTGGTGACTCGACTAACATCAGCAATGTTGACAACAGACGGTAATGGTATTTCCTTACCATTTTCAATGTATGTAGTATTGTACTTGTATGGTATAGCCTTGCTGGACTCATACGGTACAAGACCTGGTAAGTAGATGACTAGTGGAGCAACTGCTGTCTTCCTACTATCATACTTAACTTGCATTGGTTCAACTTGATTAATTTGAGGAGATACGGTAAAGACTTCATCATCTTCTCTGTTGGCAAGAACAGTAATGGTATTGTCATCCATCAGCTTTTGAATGACGTTGCGAACACGCAAACATCCTTGTGAATTTCTTCGACAAATTCTGCATCTACTGTAAGCGTGGAAATCTGTTCCAAAGTAGGCAAGTCCATTTAAAGTTTTATGGAACCTGACTACCGATCCTTCAAGATCTTCAACTTTGTAGATTTTGTATTCTCCTGGACATCCTTGAACCAAGTTGACGTCATGTTCAGTTCTGACTCAGATATGTTGAATCCATCCTAAGTCCATTTGTTCTTGTAATGCAGCTTGAACTACGGCACATCCTTGATTATTCTTTGGACAAATATCGCATGTGAAGTAGTTGTGAGGTGGTACATGGCCGTACCCAGCTCGTTTAGCGTGCATCTTAACAAGATTTTCCCCTATCTGACGAATGTCGTAGATTTGAATGACGTTAGGGTGTTGATCTATCCAATTCACTGAAGCTTCTTTATGCTGCGGCAAAGGATTTGCTTGGACGTTTGGACTAGTATCTTTGAAGGATAGCATTCCGCTCTTCACTAATCGTTGGACGTCAATCTTGAAAGGGAAACAGTTCTCAATATTGTGACCTGGTGCCCCCTGATGATAGGGACAAGATTGGTAAGCCTTATACCATGGTGAGGAACTGTTTATAGGATTTGGAGGACTCCTTGTCTGAATGAGTCCTTTTGCCAGTAATGTTGGAAACAATTCCTCATACGGCATTGGTACTGGGTCAAAGGCAGGATACCTTGGAGCCCGATTGTTGTAATTTGGAGGTCGAACCTGCTGTTGAGGTTGCTGCGACCTTTGTTGAATTTGTTGTTGCGGAACCTGAGGTTGATAAGCTGGCACTGAGTTAACAACCGGAGTTACTGTAGCAACCTGAGGTTGGATTTTCTTCTTGATTTTGTGCAAGACATTACTGACATCTTGATCCTTTTCCTTCTAGAAAGAACTTCCATACTTCCTTGGACCAATAGAAGATTCTGGTTCTTTGTTCAAGCGTCCTTCTCGAACTGCTTCTTCTAAACGTACACCCATGTTTACCATCTCGGTAAATTCACTTGGTGCACTTGCAACCATTCGTCCGTAGTAAAATGGACTCAAAGTTTTGAGATAGATTTTTGTCATTTCTTTCTCTTCAAGTGGTGGACAAATTTGTGCAGCAACTTCACGCCATCTCTGAGCGTATTCCTTGAAGCTTTCTCTATCCTTTTGAGTCATGGCCCGGAGTTGATCTCTGTCGGGAGCAATATCCAGATTGTACTTATACTGTTTGACGAAGGCCTCTCCGAGGTCTCGAAAAGTACGAATCTCTGAACTGTCCAAGTTCATGTACCATTTGAGTGCAGCACCTGTCAGGCTGTCTTGAAAATAATGAATGAGTAATTGTTGATTGTCAGTCTGAGTTAACATTCTTCGAGCGTACATCACGAGATGACTTTGTGGGCATTAATTCCCTTTATACTTCTCGAAATCTGGTACTTTGAATTTGTGAGGAATCTTAACATTTGGAACCAGACAGAGGTCTGCAACATTTTTTCCAAATAGATCTTGTCCTCGAAGAGTCTTGAGTTCCTTCTGCATTTGCAGAAACTGTTCCTGGAACTCGTCCAATCTTTCATACACACCAGCGTCCTCACTGGGAGCGTGATGATATACTTGTCCGCCCTGTGGAGGAAAAGTATGCATAATGGGCTGTGGAGAAGCCATGACAGCAGATCTTGGAATCTCAGCATTCTGTTGTGTGAAACCCATTGCCGTTGCTCTTGGAACTTCAATTTCCAGAGGTTTGTAACCCTCCGGTGGTTGCATCTCCATTGTAGCTCTTGGAACTTCAGAAACTGGGGGTATGTACCCTTCTGGAATAAAGTTATATGGCATGCCCCAAGGTCGGTTGGGTGGCATGGCATACTGAGGAATAGGAGTAGAAACAATCTCGGAAACCACAGTCCTTTGGGGTTCTTCTAGTGTTGGTCGATTCTGTGCAACTACCAGGGCTTCTACCATACTATTGAGTCTTTCAACAGTACCTTTGAGAGTATTAATCTCTTCTATGAGTTCTTCATTCTCTTGCTCAAAGTCTTCCATTCTTTTCTTGCGACTTGAACGAGTGTTGTATGGATGAGACAGCTTGAAAGTCTTGGTTCACCTCCTTCTCCTCCTCTCTTTCTGGAGAAAGGAAAGTGACTATTAGATCCGCGACAATTCTCGTGTTAGTGCGTACGACTAAAGCGATGCATGATATGCAATTAAGTTAATATTTTTCAAGGAAACACCATAATTACGTTATGAAACATCAAACTTTTATTAATTAAGCGAAAACGCCGTTTTTTACACACTTTAAAAAAGAAATATAGAGAAACTGAGAGAAAGGACTCTAAAACTTTGACGAAGAGCCGACTTCACGTTCTAACATCTTCTTCT
Source organism: Vicia villosa (assembly GCF_029867415.1). Classification (NCBI taxonomy): domain Eukaryota; kingdom Viridiplantae; phylum Streptophyta; class Magnoliopsida; order Fabales; family Fabaceae; genus Vicia; species Vicia villosa. The sequence goes on from NW_026705369.1 coordinate 61,859, forward strand.
GTTTCTTGAGCTGAGCGTTCTCTGACGTGAGCTGATCGATGATCCAGGAAGCAGGAGGGATATGATGAGAAAGTGACGTTTGTGTCACTTGTCGATCGAGTACTTCAAGTAACTCATCCTTCCTTCTTAGGATGTTATGAATCTCAACGTTTTCAGTGCTGACGATTCGATACTTGTTCCTCCAAGCATTCCTTTCTTGGCATACCTTGTTTAATGCCGCTTGCAATTTTTCAACATCGGTGGAGAAAAGGTATATTGGTTCCCTTAGGGGAATAGGTTCTTGATGTTGATATGGCATCCTGAGCTTGAATGCTCTGACGCGTACCCATTGAAGGTAAGGATCCAGGGAGATGCAAAGATGTTTTCCTAAATATCTTCTCCCTTTGCTGTGAACAAGACGCTAGGCTTGGACAATTTCCTTCTTCAGCATGTTGCCATGATCGTCGATGTTCTTGAAGAACAGACCCTCCAATTGGATGTTACTTGGTATATTTTTCATGGGATAGCCGTATTGACGACGGGCTATAGCTGGATTGTAACTGATTCCTCCCTTAGTTCCAATAAGGGGTATGTTGGGAAAACTTCCGCTACTGAAGATGATCTTGGTTTCGTCGTTGTTAGGACTACACCACTCAATGTCCGTATGAGTGAGGGACATGATTTTCTGTGACCAGTAAAGGCCATCCCTCATATTCCAGAAAGTGCTAGACTTTGGCAGGTGCGAAACGAACCATTCGTATAACAACGGTACGCAACATGTGATTAATCCTCCTCGCTGCAGGTTTCTTGAATGCACAGAGTGATAAGCATCCGCAAGCAAGGTTGGAACTGGATTTCCAATTAAGAAGATCTTAATTGCGTTGATGTCGACGAAATCGTTAATGTTAGGGAACAAAAACAATTCGTAGATAAGCAAAGCCAAGACTTCCTCAAAAGCGCTTATATCTTGGATGCTGACGAAGTACCGAGCTTGATCAAACAGGAATTTGGAAGGCAATCCTTGAATTCCTCCTCTACTCACCATATGAGTTCTGATGTCGACTACGTCCAAAGGAGTAGTTGCAGCAATGATAATGTCATCAGGATTCTTTTCCAAACCGGAGTACGGATCTTGCGCGTACACGAGTATTCCAATCAGACGAGAGTACTCCTCCAACGTAGGCATGAGCTGATAATCTGGAAAGGTGAAGCAGTGATACGTTGGATCGTAAAATTGTACCAAGGTGGTAAGGATCCCATCCACAATGTTGGTATTGAGCAAAAGCAGAAGTTTTCCATACTTCTCCTTGAAAGCCTGGGGGTTGACCACCAGTTTTCCGAGCTTTCCCAGTTCCTCGACCTGGGGAATCTTGAAGGTGTATTTCCTAGCTCTCCTTCTCCCATAATCCATGGTATAGATCCTTAAGTCCTTTCTCCGTTTCTCTCTTTCTATGAAGTTCAAAACGTTCGTTATTTAGTTTCCTTGAAAAACGACTCGAAAAAGACTCTTTTGTTTTTAGTTGTTATTAATGAATGATGCATGAATGCATGAATGCACACACAAGAGTTTTAAACAAACATGGCGCAGAAGGGTATAGTGGTCATGAAGTCAAAACGCAAACCTCGCCCCAATGGTAAACTAAGGATAAGGATTTTTGTACCTATAGAACGTGTTCTAGGGGTCTCAGAGTTTTTGCTCAACCTTAAAGATACGTTGATTGGTATCTATAAGAGAGTTTTATCTGAGTGTAGTATCTGCGTGACAATTACTTTCGTAATCACCGCTCTACGTCCTAAAAAAGGCTTTAAGCGGGGTTAATGTGTTTCTAGGCCCTCCTGGTAAAAATCAGTCTCGGAATGTAGTGGCGCAGTTAATCACAACCAGCCAGGCAAATCCCAAAAGTAGAATTGTGAACCAAGATTAGAGGGTCTTCACCGGGAAGACATCCTCCATCCTATCTTATATTGCACTCAAATCCGGGTATAGGATTTCTCACCACAAGGGGGAATCAAGCCCTTTCCCGATACAAAAAAAAACAATATAAACAAATATATATGCAACAATCACATGAAATGACACAGAGGTTAGGCAGGACCTCTCTTGTTTCAAGGGGAATTTGGCATCCCTAATTCCTCATTGGGGCTGGACCAGCAACAGGTCAACCATTGGTTTGGATGAAAAACCAAGGTTTTTAACACTTATATCCCCAGCAGAGTCGCCATTTTTCTGTGGTGTCATTTTTTTTACCTCCCCGTTTCACTTGGGAGGACGGCACGCTAGACCCTTCACGCGAAATTTGGAAGGAGAATGCGCCCGTGGTGGGATGAATTTTGTTTCAGTTCTTCCTACGATATCACACGAACTTTCTTATTTGTCCTACGAGTAGGAAAGGGAAAAAAAGATCTCAACTAAACCCTAGGAGTTTGCTAAGTGTGGGGATTCATCTAGACTAGAAATTTTGGAGTCCGGGAGGTCGGTTATACATAGGGAAGAGTTTAAGCACCCTATATATCTGTAGTACTCTACAGGAACCATCTCTGTGTCTAAATGTGTTTGTGCTGCTAATGATTATTGGGAAAGTTTCTCCTTTGTATTAGGAGAAGGAATTGAATTGAATAAAAGAAAGACAGACAGACAGACAGACTGACTATTTTTGGTATTTTATTAGCTCGCTGAGATTCCTTGTGAACCTCATGCCTACATATCCCTAATGGTAATTAGAGCTTAATGTAGTTCGGGGAACTAATTAATTATTAATTATTTATGGGTGCCTTGCTTGAAGCTCAAGGTTGAAGCTTGAATTAAATCTCTGTTTACAGTAAAGAGACATGAAGTCATCTTTATAGAGAGGTATTTCTACTATTCCACCACAAACATTAAAAGAGTGACAGAATAACTGAATTCATTTCATTCAAGAGGGGGACCTTACTTGTGTATGTGCAAGTATACCAGTCAAATGCCTCTTAAATGAAAGAAAAATGCTCATCCAAATTAGGGAAAGTTACCACATGTCTGGGTTTTACTGCCAGCTCATGCCTTTCAAAATCCTAAATGGGAGACTTGATTAAAATGAAATGTAATGTTTGTTTGTTTGAATATGGTGAGATAGAGGAAAGATCTCTCTATAGAGATAAGCTATGTCTATCTACTGTATAAAAGATTTGAGTTTTAACTGCCTTGTATGAGGCCCAAGCTTGAGGCTTTTTATTATTTTATTTTTATTGACTCTGGGAGATAACTCCACTAGGGATTAACTACAGGGAATTTGTGTTCTGTACAAAGCCCAGAATTGAGGCTGACTCTAGTTGGAGAGTGTTTATTTGATGGATTTTATTTGGTGTTCTGTACAAAGCCCAGAATTGAGGCTGACTCTTTTTTAGGGAGACTCTATTTGTGTGTGCCTTGTACAAAGCCCAAGGTTGTGGCTAACTGCTGAGGATAACTGAGTTTTTTAAGACTATGAATGACTCTATTTTGTGTGCCTTGTATAAAGCCCAAGGTTGTGGCTGACTCTTAGCTGAGAAAGTCATTAGTTTGTGCCTTGTATGAAGCCCAAGGTTGTGGCTACTCTAGCTAGGGAAAGATGATTTTCTGCCTTGTACAAAGCCCAAGGTTGTGGCGGACTTTTAAGGAAACTGAGTATGGAAGACTCTATGGGGAAAAGATCCTAGAGATTAGGAATCTTTGACACAGGAAATGCGGTTTATCTGCCTTGTACAAAGCCCAAGGTTGTGGCTACAAATGAAAGACTCACTGGGGGAGTTTTATTCTGCTAGAGGATAAACTAATTTATTATTTTTTTTATGTTCTTCGGAAGCTAACCCTTTCCAGGGATTTTGACTCAGCTGGAGAAATAGTCTATTAAAAGACTAAACTTTTATCATGTTTTTGGAGGCTGGCCCTTTCCAGGGGTTTTGACTCTTTTGGGGAATTTATCTCTTAAGAGAATGAATCTTTGGAATTGAAGGAGTGATTTTGGAGGCTGACCCTTTCCAGGGGTTTTTGTTAAGATGAAAGAATGATGTGGAGGCTAACCCTTTCCAGGGGTTTTTGTTTAAAAATGGCAGAAAGATTAACTAATGAGACTTCTTGTTTAAAGCCCAAGATGAAGGCTGACACTGACTGAGGATAAACAAAACATGGATCCTAGACTCTGCTAAGGAAGATTAATGAAGATAAGGGTGACAGAGACTGTCCATGCCTCTCATTCCAAAAGGTGTACTCAATGTAAAATTGAGACAAACTTAGCTTGTTTAAAGTCTGGTTTAAATTGGAAGAAACTCACCAGGGTATGTTAAAAGGTGACTAAAGACCTGTTCTTATAAGAAACCTGATGGGTCCTTGTATACAAGCTCAAGAGGAAGCTAGAAATGCTTTTAAGAAGCCTGTGGGTCCTTGTACAAAGCCCAAGAGGAGGCTAATCGAGGGTCATCGAGGGTCCTTGTTATAGCACAAGAGAAAGCTATGTGGTTTTGAACTTATTTTGGCTTTAAGCAAATGGGTAAGAGGTTTCACCAGGAATAATTCCTCTTTGGGTGGATGTGTCCTATTTTTTTGGATTCTAAGGTTTTTGCCAAGATGTTTCACCGAGAATAATTCATCTTGGGGGTTTGAACTACAGATCTCTAATTAGGAAAGAGCCTTCACCGGGAAGACATTCTCAATCCTAGGTCATATTCCTATAATATATATATAGATTAACTGTCCTAGGGTTTACACTCAAACGTAGTTCTAAACAAATATATGCACAGTTTATATTTGACAGTAATTTTAAATAAAGACTGTAAATTGAAAGCTTGTAAAGCCTAACCTGGATGGAGTGGAGGCCTTTGAAGAAGTATGTACAAAGCCTCACCAGCAATTTTATTGATGACAGTTGATTATTTATGATAAACAGTTAAGGGTTTTGAAAACAGAAGAAGTGAAGATGGACAAAGGTCACATAGGTATCTGAAGAGTTTCACCGGGAATAATGCCCTTCAAATACCAAAAGAATGTTTTGAAAACAGAAAGGAGATTTTGTAAATACAGTTTTAAAAAAACAAACTAAGAAAAGAAAAAGGTGTTGGGACTTTGTCATACCCTAATTTTTGACCCCCCTGAGATGACATATCTTCAGGATTTTCATCAGGTCAAAGCAAGTACCCAGAGCTGTCACTTCTTCATCTGGCATTTAATCGAGGATGTTCAAAGAGAAGAAAACTCAGGCAAAGGATCAATCAGTAGAAGGATTAGTCTCTAACATAACCATAGGACTCAAGAGCTTCATTTTCTCACCTATGATTGATTAGACACCCAGTCCTCTGAACACAGATTTACTCAGGTCACCAGACTAGGGTTTTTGAGCCTATCAAGGACTAAAATCAGGGATCACCTTTGGGAAACCCTAAAAAGCCCCAAGGGATCATTCAAAGACATCAATCATCTTCAAATAGCTCATATGACAAGATCCACTGGACATCACACCTCAATTCAAAGTCTACAGTCATTATTTTCATATGGTCGACAATTAGGGTTTTTGACCTAATTCACCAGGATAGTTGACTTTTAATCATAGGCATGGATCCAAAACTCAAGACATGATTCAAGAACCTCTACTACCTCAATATAACCCATTTACATCACTCATTTGAGGAGAAGATCTTGATTCTACACAAAAGTCCAAAATCTCACCTTATTTGGAAAAAGTCAACTGTATGGGATCACCTTTGACTTTTAAGATTTTTGGTCAAACCATGACTAAAAATCAAAATCATCAATATATGGATATTAAAGTCATTTGACCAAAGAAATTCAAGAAGAATCATCAAGGAGCGAAAAGTCGGGAATTAGGGTTTTTGAGGGCATTGTGGGAACTCAAAATTTCACCTACACAACTCAAAAAACTTCCAACATGAAAGTTGTAGATCTTGCAAAATAAAACAACATCTTACATAGGAACTTTTTTCAAAATATCAACCATTTAAGAGTTTTGGAATTTTGAAGCTTTAGGTTATAAAAACTTAGAAATTTTTCTAAGTGTTTTTAACCTAGTTTTCATCCAACTTTGGGCTCATTTTTCACAAATTTCCCTAATATTTCTGAAGGAACCATAAGCTAATGATTTGAAGTAAAATTTTAGGGCTTTCCAAATTGTGTTCAACCTTCTCCAAAATCATTTTGAGCTAAGAGTTATGCTTGTTCAAAGTTGGCCTCATGAAGTGAAATTATAGGTCATGCCTCATTTTTGAACTTTGAAATTTTGTGCACATGACCTAATTTATGGATGCTACACGACCCATACCACATCTGAAAACATGCCATGCATTCATTTTCACCATAGCATAAGAATTGAGGAAGATTCCCAAAACAAGAACATGTGATTATGTAATGATTACATTTAGGAATTTATGGCAAATTGATGAATCACCCAAGGAATCTTCTCACCAACCAATTAGAGCTCATTTCTGTCTCAGAATTGTCCCCTAAGATCAAGCAAAATCGAGGGCTAGGGGATTGATCAAATGGAATCAAAATTCTCATCATTGCATAAGAGATATTTGCAAACTTCCTTCATGGCCAAGAAAACCAAATCAACCTCACTAAGCAAGCTCACTCCTCTGCAACTATACTGAACCATTTGCCTATAAATAGGAGAGCATACCTCAGTAGAAAAACACACCAAAGCAACAGAATTCTTGCTTTCTCTTTTCTTTCTTCATACTTAGTTTTTTCAAAGGTCCTTTGGCAAGAAGACTCGGATTCTTCAAACCAAAGCTCTCTTTTTGAAAATAAGTATTCAAACACATTGAGGGAGGCATTTAGAGGTGATCCAAACCTCTGGAACACTTCTGGGCGTGGAGAATCATCATCTTCACCTCTCATTTGGAGCACTTGCAGTTGGAGGACCACAGATCAATTCAGGAGGTTCCAAGCAAGGTTAGGCATCCAGGCTTGTTCCTCAGATCATAATGAAGCTGTTCAGATGGCTGCAGCTCATCTGTAACTCCAGATTCATCATCCTCCATGTTCACTTGAAGCTCAAATCGAATGAGTCAAGTAGAGCAATTCAGAAGGTTTGAGGACACAACAAGCATCCAGTTAGCATCACTGAGTCCCAAGGAAGCTTTTGGGATCATTCATACAAGCCAAGGTGCTCTCTATCATCCTCACGACCTCCATTTTCAGTGGTAAGTTTCTGAACTCCATCTCTTTAATTTAAGCACTCTTTGTGATAAAGCTCGATTCTATCTTGTTCAGCATCATCAGAGGATTGAAAACCCTCTATCATCATTCATTTATCTTTCAGTATAGTCATTTAATTTGATTTTCAAATTTTAGGGTTCTTCACATTTTTTAGTAAATTAGTTAGATGTAGTTAATATAAATTTGTGTTAGTTACATATTTAGAATCGTGAGTGAGTTTAGTTACACCTGGGCCATTGGTTGAGATTTGAGAGAATCAGAATTTCAAAAATGTTGGAGCTTGAGGTTGAAGACGAAGATGGAGGGTGGCGCCATTTTTCAAATCTCTGAACAGAGTTTATTTTATATTTAATGATATGTGTTTCATAAACGAATGAATAACTTGCCCCAGTGGTCACACATGCGCTCTTAGTCTCCTCATGCCCAAGGTCTGAGGTTCGAATCCCCCTCGCCTCAGACCTTTTGATTTTTATTTTCTTTTTTGCTTCTATACACTTGAACACTATATGAATTGCATTGAAACCAGCTTGCTATCACCACACGCGCGTTGGCTCAGTGGTGTTTGTTTTGAGTGTGTGACCTAGAGGGCGTGGGTTCAAATCCTCCAAGGGCCAAACTATTTTTTTTAACACCCATTTTCTTTCATTTTTCTCACAAACTTCACACAATTAATTCACCTATCAAATTAAGTTATTTTCACTTCATTTTTCACACACTTATTATTTAATATATCTATTTTGTGAATAATCAAAAAATCATAAAAAATATTATTTATTTCATGTATTTTTATTAGGTTTAAAATAGTATGTTTTTAAGTGTTTTCTTAAATACTTTAGATATATATACTCATTTTTTTTAACCTAATTATTTTTTGGATAATTTTATGATAAAACCCTAATTGTTTAGGTCTTAATTCGGTAAAGAGCTTAATCTTTACCTTAATTAAGTTGACTTTTGTCAATTTTCAAAATTGTTTTCGATCTCCGATTAAACAAAATGATTAAGGTTTTCAAACAACAAAAACTTACATCATTCCAATCTTCATTTTTCACTGCTTCACAAACAGTAAATAATCTCTGGGCCTCTAATAGAGTGTAAGTCCCATCCCCTTTTCATTTTATTAATAAAACTGTTTTCACAACAATAGTTCACTTTCAATTGACTGTTTCTCATTTCCAGTACTGTAAAGTACTGGGCCTCTATTAGAGTGTAAGACCCAACACCTTCTTTCTTTTCATAGTTTGTTTTACAAAACTGTATTTTCAAAATCTTCTTTCTGTTTTCAAAACATTCTTCTGGTATTTGAAGGGAATTATTCCCGGTGAAACTCTTCAGATACCTATGTGACCTATGTCCATCTTCACTTCTTCTGTTTTCAAAAACCATTAACTGTTTATCATATATATATTCAACTGTTATCCATCAATTGCTGGTAAGGCTTTGTACATACTTCTTCAAAGGCCTCCACTCCATCCAGGTTAGGATTTACAAGCTTTCAATTTACAGTCTTTATTTAAATTACTGTCAAATATAGAACTGTGCATATATATATATTAGTTTAGAACTACGTTTGAGTATAAACCTTAGGACAGTTAAACTATATATATATATATATTATAGCAATATGACCTAGGATTGAAAATGTCTTCCCGGTGAAGGCTCTTTCCTAATTAGAGATCTGTAGTTCAAACCCCCAAGATGAATTATTCCCGGTGAAACATCTTGGCAAAAACCTTAGAATCCAAAAAATAGGACACATCCACCCAAAGAGGAATTATTTCCGGTGAAACCTCTTACCCATTTGCTTAAAGCCAAAATAAGTTCAAAACTACATAGCTTTCTCTTGTGCTATAACAAGGACCCTCGATTAGCCTCCTCTTGGGCTTTGTACAAGGACCCACAGGCTTCTTAAAAGCATTTCCAGCTTCCTCTTGAGCTTGTATACAAGGACCCATCAGGTTTCTTATAAACATAGGAACAGGTCTTTAGTCACCTTCTAACATACCCTGGTGAGTTTCTTCCAATTGAAACCAGACTTTAAACAAGCTAAGTTTGTCTCAATTTCACATCGAGTACACCTTTTGGAATGAGAGACATGGACAGTCTCTGTCACCCTTATCTTCATCAATCTTCCTTAGCAGAGTCTAGGATCCATGTTTGCTTATCCTCAGCAAGTGTCAGCCTTCATCTTGGGCTTTAAACAAGAAGTCTCCACTAGATAATCTTTCTGCTGTCATACCCCAATTTTTGACCTAAGATACCACCTCATATCATAGCATATGCATCATTTGCATCTCTGACAAATTGCATAGCTTGTGTTTGCTACTTGTGACTCAGCAGGGTTTAATCAAGAAATCACTCATCAGTACAAGTAACAATCAACTAGGGTTTTGTTCTCCCTCCATCTCAAAAGAACTATCTTCATCAACAATCAACATTTGGTCCTCAGAGATTCATTTCAACAAGCTCAAAGGCACTGAATCAACCAGATTAGGGTTTTGACTGAAGATAGCATACGCCTTGACTTTAGCTCAGAGTTTGATCTAATGACTTGGGGACATGAACTCAAGACCCCAAGTACATCATTTTAGCCTAATCTATTGGCTCAATACATCTCCTACACAAGGATTGATCAACAGTGAAATTTCAAGTCATCAGAATTAGGGTTTTTGAACTATCAGGGACTGAAATCAGGGATCACATTTGGGAAACCCTAAAAATCCCCAGGAAGTCAATCAAAGGTTTCAATCATCTTAAAATAATCCCTATGACAATATACAATGGAAATTATGTCTCAATTCAAGATCTACAGTCATCAATCTCATCAGATCGACAATTAGGGTTTTTGACCTAATTCACTGAACAACTGACTTTTTAATCAGGACATGGTGCCACAACTCAAACTATGATACAGTATCCTCTAATGCTTCAATGTGATCCATTCATACCATTCATTTGGTGAGAATAACCTGTCTCATTTGAAATCTCCAGAAACGCGATTCGTCTGAAAAAGTCAACTGTACAAGATCACCATTGACTTTTGGGGAATTTTGGTCAACCATGACTTTTGAAGTTTTGAATCATCAATATATGATATATGAAGTCAATTGATCAAGAAAAATCAAGAAAATCAATCAAGAATCAAAAAGTCAAAGTTTGACTTTTATACTTAGAAAAATTTTCTAAGTGTTTTTTTCAATGGTTTTTTCCAAACTTTGGAAGGGAATAACTAAAAATTTCACCTACAAACTGAAAAAAACTTCCAACATGAAAGTTGTAGATTTTGATCCAATGAACAACTTTGACACATATAATTTTTTTCCAAAAGATCAACCATTTAAGAGAAATGGAGCTTCAAAGTTGGTACTTTTTGAAAACTTCACTTAAAACCTCATTTTCTTCAAAGTTCATGGATCTTTTTCACCCACTTCCTTAAAGATCTTGAAGAAACTTTCAACTAGGGTTTTGAAGTATGTAATATGAGCTTTCCAAAATGTCCAAGAGCATGAAAAAATATGGAGTGTAGCTATGGTTTTGAATTTTGACATTAGTGAACTTTTCACTTGAAATTTCAAGTCATTTTGCCAAAGTTATGAACCATTTTGCCAAATGATCCAAGTAATGATGCATAGATGCAATGATTGAAGATATTTTCTGATTTGAAGATCAGAATGGAAGAGATAAGAAGCTTGGCAAAATAACCATGGTTAAGTCACTTTTAACCATTTGCATTTAATGTGAAAGATTCCATTTTATCTCTTAAGCCAAATCATCACTTCTTGATCAACTTGCAAGGGCTTTGCATTCAGAACTCATGGCCTATAAATAGAGGTCATTTCCACTCTTCAATTCACACCAAAACCTCACAATTATAGGTTTTCTCTCTTCTTTCTTGAATTGCAAGTTTCATGAGTTTCAAAGAGGAAGAATTGCAATTTCCATCTCTTGCAATTTCTGAGCAAAGTGAGGGTTCTAACATCTCATAAACATCAAATGTGATGTGTTTGAACCATCCATACACCCCAAAAACACCAAGAACTCAGAATCACTACCTCACTTCTCAAATATGCATAACATAAGCCTTATCATGCCAATTTTCATTCAAGCTCAATTCTGTCCAATCTAACCATCCAGACACCATCCATGTACCATATATGAACTATTCCAACCATCATCCATGATCTGAAACACCAAAATCATCAAGCTTGATCCTCACTTGAGTCCTACTGCAGATCGAGCATCACCAACTGGTCCAGGGGTTTTCAATCCATTCCAGGCATTCAAACACCTTCCATAAGGTCCACTGATGCTGTCCAGATCAAGAAACAACAACTGGAACTCCTCATTTGCAGAATTCAATTCTCAGTTTGGCCATTTTTGAGGTAAGTGCTCATGAACTTCAAACTCTATCATGCACGCATCATAAATGAAATATTGATATACCATCTTGTTTCTGCACCTATAAGGATCATTAACCCTCAATCAATTGCATCATATCATGATCATACACGATTTCACAATGATTTGTCATATTAGGGTTCTTCGTGTTCATCAGAAAATTGATAGCCTTAGAGTTAAAATAAATGAAATTAAACGCTACCATCATGTTCCTCGTCCAAAACCGAGCAAGATAGACCCTTCACTTGATCAATTTGGTTCAGTTTCAAAGAATTTCAAAATCCAGTTAGGGTGTGTTCTTGGCGCCAGATTTTGTTCAAAGTTTTCAAATATTTGTTTTAAAATATAATTGAATGGACGCGTGTGAATAACAAGCTGCACGCGCAGCTCAGTTGGTTGTTGTTTTGGTTGGTAAGTATAAGGGTGTGGGTTCAAACCCTTGTGAAGACAAACCATTTTTTTTAACACTATTTTTTCTTTTTTTTCACACAACTTTAAATTAATTATTTAACACATCAAATTAATTCATTTTTCATTCATTTTTTACACACTTCTTGTTTAACACATATATTTTAAGAATATCAAAAAAGATCATCAAAAAATATTTATTTGATACATTTTTAAATAAGTTTAAAATGACTTGTTTTTAAGTATTTTTAATACTTTTAAATATTATTTTTCATTTGATTTTCAAACTTAATCACTTGTAAATATTTTTTTGAGCAAACCCTGATCATCTAAGTGTTAACTGAAGATAATCTTTTTTGTTTATCTTGATTAATTTGACTCCTTTCAAAATTCAAACCATTTTAAAACAAGCAATCGCGATTCTTTTCAAAAACGATAAACCATTTCTTTTTAAAACTATTGATCAATTGATTTTCAAAACAATGTGGGGCCTCTCGAATATTAGAGAGTATAAGACCCACTCCTTTTTTCCTTTTATACAAGTTTTTCTTTATACAGAAAACTCTTTCAAAAAAACAAAAACTTTCAAACAGTTTTTCAAACAACGCGTCTGTAAATAAACAATCAACCATGTTTTGTAAATAAACATGGGCCTCCACGTAGGTATAAGTCCCAAGCCCCTTTTGTACATACCCATTCCTGTACATGAAATTAGGTATTTCATTGTACACATACATTTTTGTACATATCTCAATCTGTTTTTTTAACTTTGAATAACAAACCAAAAATGAAGGTTTCTTTAAATCTTCCCAAAAATACCATGGGCCTCCATGTAGGTATAAGTCCCAAGCCCTTTTGTGAATACCTGTTTACATAACTTTGAATAAATTCAAGTGGACTTCTCCCCGAGTGTGAGTCCTGAGCCCTGTATATACAAATGGATCATGCTTACAGGTATATTTCCTTCATAAACTCCAATATATACACACACTTTGTCATACATATAATTGTTCATACCTGTTCATGTTTGTTCATACTTGTTCATGTTTGTTCATATGTGTGATATGTGTGCCTGTTCAACTTAGTACAACACTAGGTTCCCCATAGCCTCCTATTGGGCTTCGTGCAAAGAATCTCCACTAGTTTAGGTTAGGACATAGAGTATGGTTTCCCGGTGAAATCGCTCTAAGAGCTCAAACCAACTATACCATGCCTCCCCTTGGGCTTTGTACAAACGAGTGACCCTCCCATAGCCTTCTCTTGGGCTTACAATGCAAGGACCCTGGATTGTCCCTCCCATAGCCTCCTCTTGGGCTTACAATACAAGGACCCTCGGATAGCCTCCTCTTGCACTACAACGAGGAAGGGCTTTTAAAGCGCTTTTTTTGGCCTTTAACAGCGCTTTAAAGCGCTGCCAAAGCCAGCGCTGGCATAGGCTACGAAAGCGCTTTTAAAAGCGCTCTGGTAGGCCCCCCTATAAGAGCGCTTTTCTGGAAAAAGCGCTCTTGTAGGCCCCCCTTTAAGAGCGCTTTTCAGGAAAAAGCGCTCTGGTAGGCCCCCCTTTAAGTGCGCTTTTTCCAGAAAAGCGCTGTGATATGCCCCCCTGTGAGAGTAAAAAATAAAAAAAACGCAACATACTAAAGCGCTTTTGTAAAAGCGCTCTTATAGGGTGGGCTTTAAGAGCGCTTTTTCCAGAAAAAGCGCTCTGATAGCCCCCCCTATAAGAGCGCTTTTACAAAAGCGCTTTAGTATGTTGCTTTTTTTTTTTTTTTGCTTTTTTATTAATCTTTGGCAGCGCTTTTAAAAAGAAGCGCTTTAGTATGTGGGCCTTTAAGAGCGCTTTTTAGAAAGCGCTTTAGTAGCTAAATGAGGTATTTTAATGTGCAGCCTGTAATTTAATCCTCCCAGTCGACCTGTAATATTTTCGACCTGTAATATGTTTTCAGCCTGTAATATTTTCGACCTGTAATTTATTTTCGACGATATTATTTCAGCCATCAGTAAGACAATATATATATATACTAATATAATACCATTATAATATCCAAAATTATATATATACATCATTACAACATCAATAATATTATAGTACTTCAATTCGACACAAATCCTACATGAAAAAGCGCTTAATATAAAAATGACACAAATCCTCTTTTATTTCTTCCAACTTAAGTTTCGGGTATCCAGCGGCACGGAATTCGTCAAGGTACTACAAAACAAAAACAAAATATGAATGATACATTTAGTTAAATGTAATAAATTATATGAAATTATCTTAAGTTATAAATTCATACCGTGAGCGGAATCTCTAATTGATTTGCCTGAAGGATTTCTTTCATAAACCTCAATACAAAGTATCCGCAATCGTAACTGTTTTTCTGTTGCGGACACTACATAGAAAAACAAATAAGATTCTATAGTTGTGCATTGTTTTATCAAGTAGCATAAATATATTATAAGCAACATTGTGAAAAATAATGTACCTGCACTTGGATCCAAGTAATGTTGCTAGATTTAGTTTGGGATACCTGTGCGTCCCGTTGACTTCGGAACACTTGTATTGATCTAATTAACAAATATATAAAAGCATATGTTTAGATCAATCCCACAAATAAGTAAATATATATATAAATATACACGAATATATATTTAGAACGATCCCACTTACAAATCAACGATGTCCTTCATGGCCGGATAATTGGTCCATTCACCATTTACCGAATTCAGATAATACACGACTTCCCTTATAGGGTTGATAGCAAGCAGCAACCAGTGTGCTCTATAAATAAAAACAATAGGTTATATGAAAATTTTGCTATACACAAAAGAAACAGAGATTAGATGAACAAAGAATGAGAAACTAACCCTACTGGTCGGGTATTATACGCCCAAAGATGCAGACATTCTGTATTGCCGGTGGACATGAATCTATCGACTAATCGTTGTCTAACTGATTCCCGTTCCGAAGCAATTGCCATTCCGCTGCAGTGGGCGGAAGACACGAAACGGAATCTGTTAGACAACGGAGTCCCGCACAACACTATGTCATACAACAACCTTAAATAAAAACATAATAAACATTAGATTATTTTCATTGAAATGTGTAAATAAATTATATTGTGGGACTAATTAAATAATATATCGGATGAGGGAATATTACCGGATGTATGAGTGCATGTTATTGACGCCTAGTTGATCATGCTTAAAAATCTCCTCCAAGTCATCAAGTGTAATAAGTGACTTGAATTCAATACCGAAGACACTCTCATCCATAACGATTTCACGTAAAGCACCATCCTTCAAATCGGACATATCAACCATTGTTGCGAGCGTCGACCGGTTCCGAGGCACAAAAGCACCGCCTTTTTTTCCCGCTGGCTTCGGAGGACCAGTGGGTGGTACGGTACGAACTTGCTGCGTCACTTGTTGTGACTCTCGAGCGGATGCCTAAAAATCATATAAGTTAGGTAAAATATAAAATCATGCAGATTTAGATTCAGATTAATTATTAACACTTTAAATGTACCTCTTTTAGTGATGCAACAGACTCCTCCTCCTGTAAATTCCCTTTACCCTTAACTGTGGGTTTTATAGGAGCAGTCTAAAATTAAAATGTAAAAAATAATTAATAAACGGTTTAGAATTGACATTCGAAAACTAAATGATTCATAATCGTTTTCAATATACCTCATCACTAATGGTAATGAGCTCCGAGGGCCATGCAACAACTGATCCTATTGCATCTCGCAGCAATGTCGTCTCTGAGACCATGTCAGGTACCGGTAGCATCGCATCATGATCTACTACAACATCCACCGATACTTTCAGGTGTCCATCCGGGAGCGGTCTATGGTGAAGTAAATCTCCCAAAGTGTTGTGCACTTTTCCCTTGCCAACTAGTCGATAACTCGGTTCCGATAAGTATAGTTGGCAAGATGAAATGCCCTAAACCAATAGTAAATATAAAGTCATTATCATTAATAAAATAGAACAATTTAAAAGGAAAAAAAATTATAATTACCTCGGGAAATTTCCTTTGATAGTTGATACTAGCCTTATCACTAGTTTCTTTCACCGATGAAGTGTTGCACTTTTCTCTCATATACGCCTCTTTATCTCTTTGCAATTCAGAGACTTGTGCTTGCAATTCCGCCAAATTTTGCAACACTTCTTCATTTGAAGGATTTCTTCTCCTAGGACTCTTGTAAAAAGAGGTTGGAGTCACACCATGACCCTTACCCCTCACCCGACCGGGATACTCAGGAGCATCTAGTGCTCTACTAAGTACGCTCCCCTCACCGGTGGATGCCGATTGCGACAAGGTCTCCTGTAATTCATTTACATTAAAAAATCATTTATATATTAAAAAACATTTGATTTAATTAAAGACACAGTATTATACTTACACATTCAGTAAAAACTCTCTGAACTTCGGGATCGACAGCATGATCCTTGCCCACACGAGCTTCCCTCCACAACACATGTTCAGGAAGTGAGGTTTCCTCACTTTTAGTCTCCTCTAACTATGCATTGACACAAATGATAAAATCGTCAAATAAAACACATTTAGACAATTAATTAAAACGCATTTCTATTTACTTACAATTTTATCCTCCAAGCGTGCATATCCCAAACGCCCTTTTTTGTATGGATATGCGGGTTTGGATGCTCTCGCACTATTCTTGGCACTCCTTTTCCGAAAATCTTCATCTCTTTGCTCTACAAACTTAGCCCAATCTTCTTCACCAATGAAGATCTCATACTTTTTTGGCCGTCCCGGTGCCTCTTCAAGAAAGTTTCCATCTTTATCCTTAAGATAAGTGTTTGTCAAAAAAGCTTTCCACCCTCTATATCTTTTGCCGGCCAAACCAAGTATGTAGCGTCTACGATCATCTGGTATCTCAAAAGTCCTCTGCAAAAAAACATACTCATAGTGTGTTAGTATAAGTAATTTAAACAATTTATCGTCAAGATAATAACAACAATTAACCATATATGATATATACCTGAAGCTCGTCCCAAATCGCTTTTTTTTTCGCATCCAAGTCTTCGCTTTTCAGATTCCATTTAGCTACGGAGACCGGAATATGCATACGAACAAGTGTACCAATATAACTTGTCAACTTTGCAGAATTAGGACCAATTGCTTGTTTATCAGAATTCCATTCCAATCGGTATACTAATCCTTGGTCTCTATGTCGAACGATTCCCTTCATGATAGTGATGCCTCGTGCAACTTCTTTTGCTTCAGTATCAGGTGGAGCATTTGTATCCGTGGCATCTCTTTCTTGAGCATCTCTTTCTTGTGAGTTTTCAGGTGGAGCATCTCTATCCGGAGCCATTTAACCTGTATCAAACAAACTAAAGCACATTAGTACACTATTAATAAGCTAACAATCTATACAAGTAAAATGGAAGTCAAACCATGCATGTACAAGTAAATCGGAAACGAAATCGGTACAAATCAAAATAAGCGTCAAAAAATAAAGTTGTCGGAATTGAACGAAATTTACATGGCTATGGTAAAACGTCCCCACGGACTCAAAAATAAAGTCGGTTTTCCGAAATTCAGACCCTAAGCCCGACTTTTGATTACGGGCAGAAGCAAAACCGATAAAAAAACAGTCCCGAAATGAACATATAAGTGCATGAGCAGCTCCGGAATCGTCAAAATAGTATAGTTACATGTAAAGAAGTCGACAAACGGATACATGGTTCAAAAGTTATGTACAAAACGAGAATATGCACCAAAATTGAATAAGTACTATACTATTGATTAAAACAATCGGTACAAATTGAATAAAACAAATTAGTCGGAATATGTATACTATTACCTTTATCACTAACGTCTCTTTCTTTTCTTGGTAGGATTGTGTTCTACGCGTCTCTTAACAACGCGGACGGTTGGATTGATCCAAATACCCTCATTATGATCATTTCTAGTACAAGATTCATTCTCATTTTGATCGTTTCTTGTACAAGATTCAATGCCAACACCAATATCACCTTGATCTTCAATGTTTTCATCTACTATTTTGTTAGATAAAAGCACTATAGACCATTTCGTACTTGTCGGATCATTGACATAGAACACTTGTTTAGCTTGAGAGGCTAAAATGAAAGGCTCATCTTTGTACCCTACCCTATTGAGATCCACTTGCAAAAATCCTGACTTATCCATTCGTATGCCACTATTATTTTCAACCCACTTGCAACCAAATACAGGAATCTGAAACTTCGCGTAATCAAACACCAAAATGCGCTCGATAACCCCAAAATATGACAAATTTGCAAATTTCGGATTTAAGTCATTCGCACTTGATATGTGCATTGCTTCAGCTACCAAGGTAACACCACTATTTTGCATAGTACTTTTATCATCCTGTTCTTTGGTATAAAATGTGTATCCATTAATAGCGTATGCGCTATAAGAAAGCACAATTACAGTTGGACCATAGGCTAAACATCTCAACCTTTCTGTTACTGAAGCAGGATCTGAACGATACTTTGAATAAATATGATCCCTAAACCACGGTATGAAACTTCGATTGTGCTCTCGTACTATCCAGTTCTCATTTCTATTTGGATTTAAATCTCGGAGAACAACCTTGTGCATTTCAACGTACGGCTCAACCTCAATCTCATTGTGCAGAACATACAAGTGCGCTTGATCCCGTTCGACCATTGATACTGTCACAACTTTATTTCCAATTAGCCTTTTTCCTTCTTTTTTTTCGACAATATGAGATTTGGGGAGTCCAATTGATTGAACATTTGACAGATATTCAGTACAAAACTCAACCGCTTCTTCAACAACGTATCGTTCGGCAATACAACCCTCCGGTCGACTTCTGTTTTTCACGTACCCTTTTAATATTTTCATATAACGTTCAGCAGGGTACATCCATCTCATATAAGCTGGTCCGCACAATTGTGTCTCTTTCACAAGATGAACGACTAGATGAACCATTATGTCAAAAAACGAGGGAGGAAAATACATTTCAAGATCACATAAAGTAACAACTATCTCTTTTTACAATGTTGGTAAGATCGCGGGATCGACCACCTTACTGCAAATTGACCTGAAGAAGAAACACAGCTTAGTTATTGCGCTTCTTACTTTTTCTGGCAGAATAGAACGTATACCTATTGGTAAAAAATGTTCCATTATAACATGACAATCATGCGTCTTCAAACTCTTTAACTTGAGGTCTTTCATGGACACAAGTCTTCTAATATCTGAAGAGTAGCCTTCTGGAACTTTAACTTCACTGAGGAACTTACACAATGTTTTCTTCTCCTTTCTAGATAGAGTGTAAACAGCAGGTGGCAGATATGTTCGTCTTCCTTTCGTCACGGGTCTCAATTCAGTTCTCATCCCCATGTTTACCATGTCATTCCTTATGTTAACGCCATCCTTAGACTTTCCTGGTATATTGAGTAACGTACCTATAACGCTGTCAAATACATTTTTTTCAATATGCATAACATCCAGGAAATGTCTTACGTACAACGACTTCCAATATGGAAGTTCAAAAAAAATGGACTTCTTCTTCCACCCACCCTTGACAAGTGAATGTGCAAAAGGCTTGCCAAACTGAGTGCTCACATCTTTCACCTTTTCAAAAATTTGATCACCTGACAAAAAAGGCGGGGCTGTACCATGTTCGGCCTTTCCGTTGAATGCTTTTCTCCACCCACGGTAGTGATGATTAGAATTTAAGAATCTACGATGACCGAGAAAGACATTCTTCTGACAAAGATCCAATCGTGTCGTATCGGTTTCATCTTCACAAACGGGACACGCCTTTTGACCTTTATTGCTGTACCCGGATAGATTTCCGTATGCTGGAAAATCATTAATTGTTCCAAACAACATCGCCCTCAAGTTGAAACTTTCCTTCCTATACCCATCGTAAACCTCCACACCGTTGTCCCACAAAAACTTTAAATCTTCGATTAACGGTGCCAAGTATACGTCTATGTCATTCCCTGGTTGTTTAGGCCCAGAAATTAGCATTGATAACATCATGTACTTACGCTTCATACATAGCCACGGAGGTAGGTTATAGATCATAAGAATCACAGGCCATGTGCTATGCGAGATACTTTGAATACCATGCGGGTTCATTCCATCAGTAGACAATGACAACCGAAGGTTTCTTACTTCTTTTCCAAATTCAGGATAATCAGTATCAACTTTCATCCATTGTGGTGAGTCTGCCGGATGTCGCAACTTTCCATCAATAATTCTTTCATCTGCATGCCAAGTCAAGTGTCTTGAATCGGTCTCACTACGATACATGCGTCTAAATCTCGGAATTATAGGAAAATACCATAAGACTTTAGCAGGAGACAACTTTTTCTTATATCGAGGGGCACCACATTTAGGACACTCATTCAACGCTGCATACTCGTTTCGAAACAAAACGCAATCGTTTGGACATGCATGTATCTTATCATAGCTCATGCCAATAGAGGACAACATCTTTTTGGCTTCATACGTTCGATTGGGAAGAACATTATCCTCTGGTAGCATATCTTTCATAAGGGCTAATAACTCTGTGAAACTTTTATCCGACCATCCATTGTCCGCCTTTAAGTTGTACAACTTTAACACCGCAGACAATCTTGTGAATTTTGAACAACCATCATACAACGGTTTCTCTGCATCGCTTACCAACCTCTCAAACATTTTGGGACAATCCGCAAGATCTTCTTCAAGCGCTTCTGCAATCTCCTCGACTCGATCGCAATCGTATGTGTCTGTGCAATCGTCGTTTGAAGCATACTTCCTATTACAACTCGACCCAGCATTCCCGTTACTTTTCTCACCATGCATTGTCCAACATGTATAACTTCTATCAATTCCAAACCGTAGTAAATGGGATCCCAACTGTTTCCCGTCAACCTTATCCCCATAACAGCAACCCAAGCAAGGACACGGCATTCGAAGCGGGTCTTCGGAGTGCTTAACCGCAAACTCAACGAATTCCCATACCCCTTTCTCGTACTCTTTCGACAATCGGTTTGATCTCATCCATGTCTTATCCATGACTTAATTAAGCTAAACAAATGCTTCTTGGTTTCTCTATCAGGTACTAAGGAATTCTGTCAAGATAATAAATAGCTATCATCATAATAGAATACCTAATCAGAATACCCGATTTCTTAAAGAAGACATTACCTTATTTCAAGGTAATATAAGTCCACAAACCAAAAAATTGGTTGAGAGACACTAAATTGATATTAAATAGAACCATAAACAATAAACTATAAGCAGAAAATAACAAACTATAAGCAAGAAGAAAGGGATAGTAACCTGAATTTGACTTGATGTGGGAGATGGTAGGTTTGAATCGGCGTTGTACAAGTAGAAACCAGAGACTTCAAAGTAACTGTAAAATTAAACACACACACACAAGATGCAGTTAAATACAAATATTATAAAAGTGAAGGAAGTAAATGCAAACTGTAGCATATTCAACTATTTGTTCAATACCATTATTAAGACCAAAAACTACCCTCTACAGAGGAATAAGAATATATTAGGATTCTAGTTCTACAAAACATTAGTTAGTGGTTGCATTTGTGAAAGCATTTATGAACTGCCTTCAAAATATATGGTTGTTGTGTCTCAATGTCTTCAAGTATTAATAAAAAGAGATAATACTAGTACTGCTAAGCCTGAAACTGAGACTTATCTATAATGAAACAGTGTGCAATTCTCATTAAAAAACCCTATAAATAGTACCATAAAATATAATAGAAGTAGACAAATCTCACTTTCAATTTCAAAAAGTAAGAGTGGCTAAGCATAGATAGGATAAGGATGGCCACGGTTCAGTCAATAATATTTTATAAGAAGTTTAATTATCAAATACCACTAGGTGGAATAACTTAAACACGTACAGGAAGATGACTGACCAAAATTTATTAACTCAAATAAGTGCTTTTTATTTTATCAAATAAGTGATTTTTTAATAGTCACTAAATCACGAAAGTAACGAGAATTAACATATCTTTTCCATGCATGCATGCTTTGAATTAATAAGAATGTTATTCTATCGTTAATTTCAAAGGATACTATTAAATCTTAATAATCAATAAGATAGCACTCAAAATATCTTCACTAATTTGTCGGTGTCGTGTTGTATTTACACACAACATAACCTACAATCACTCAAATTATCTTCACTCTTTTATGAATATATTTCAACAAGAATCCAATTTCCAAACCAAATATAATCCGGGAATTTTCAAAAAAGAGTCATTATAATGCAATCCTATCAATTACTATTTCTCTTCCCTAAATGCACCTGGACATGTTATAATATCATCAAGTGTAACAAGAAAATTAATAAGTAAGCGTCCGGTTCATTCACCATAGATGCATGTTTCGGCATAACCGATCCGATTGTCATATTTCGGCATGATATCTCAACTTCACCACTCAATCGACACTAGTAAAAATAACTATAATGTTTCAGCTTAATTGAAAATGATTAAAACCTAAGCAGTATGAATAAGAAGTATGAAGAGAACACTAGAATACAGAATCCTCTCTCAGCATATTCAAAAACCTAAGCAGTATGAATAAGAAGCAGAAGAGAACACTAGAATACAGAATGATATGAACCAGATGATTCAATATGAATAAGAAGCAGAAGAGACAACATAGAAATTACCTAAAGGGATGCAGCAAACCAGAGGCGGAGGGAGAACGGAGAACGACACTGAAGCGGCGGAGACGGCACTGCACTGAAGCGGCGGAGACGGCTGAAGGTCGTGGCAGGTCGTGGCGGAGGTCGTGGCGGAGGATTGAAATTGATTTAGGGAAGAAATTGATTTAGGGATTCTGTGTTATGTCGCGAAGGAGAAAGATAATGAGAAGCGCTTCTGAAATTAATTGGGGCAAGTTTAATTTGTTTTATTTTAAAACACCTACGAGGGCGCTTCTGAAAAGCGCTTTAGAAGGGCCACTTATGCCAGCGCTTTCTCTTAAAAAGCGCTTTTGTAACCCCCCCTTTAAGAGCGCTTTCAAAAGCGCTTTCATATCCCCCACTATAAGACCCCTATAAGAGCGCTTTTGAAAAGCGCTGTCATTCCCCCCCCCCTTTAAGAGCGCTTTTAGAAAGCGCTTTCATAGCCCCCCCTATAAGAGCGCTTTTGAAAAGCGCTTTCATTACCCCCCCCCCCCTTTAAGAGCGCTTTTTTAGCGTGTTTTTTATTTTGTTTTTAGTGCAACCTATAACAGCGCTTTTTACTAGAAGCGCTTTAGTAGGTGTGCTGCTAAAACTTAAATTTGGCGTAGTGTTGGGCTTCGTACAAGGACCCACGGGCTTCTTATAAGCACCCCCCAATATCCAAATCAAATACCCTAGGAGATTAGACATTTATCATCTCTATGATAGGAGTATCTCATCTATATCATCACAAACAATCAAACAATCAAACAATCAATCAATCAATCAATCAAACTTTTTTGCCACAAGGCTGGCTAATCAATCAAACCGTTTTGCCACCATACTGGCTGATTAATCAAAGTTTTTGTCACAAGGCTGACTTCATTGAAACTTTTGCCAGAAGGCTGGCTGATTAATCAAAGTTTTTGTCACAAGGCTGACTTCATTGAAACTTTTGCCACAAGGCTGGTTAAACAAAAACATCTTTATCATTCTAAGCACCCTAAGTGGCATGGCCCCGGGCTTATAATGAAAAGATTTTCAAACAAAAATCAAACAGATGTATGTGATGATATAGATTAGATACATCGAACATTTAGATGACATTTGTCTCTTTTCCTTTGCTTCCACTAGCATAAGTGGGAACTACGATTGCTCTGACTTTCTCAACATCCCTTTGAGAATACGTAGGCACAAGGTCTTATCCCTTGGCGAGCAAAACTTCTCTCTCAAACCACTCAAACCTTAGCACCCGTAGACCCCGAGCTACAGATGCTCTGATTCCCTCTAGGGGATATGTATGCAGAGGATCGCGATGATCTTTGCGAGCATAATCAAACAAACACCTTAGGTCCCACCTCTTTCTCACAAGAACCTCCACCATAACAAGAATGGAATAAACAAAACAAAGAAACCTATAGAGTACTATAGATACGTTGGGTGCTAACACCTTCCCTTCGTATAACCAACCCTCTTACCCAAGATCTCTCCCCACTTTTAAGGTTATTGCAGCTTTTTTCCTTTTCCTCTTTTGAAAACAATAAAAAGTTTGGTCCGTACAAAAGAAAAATTATTTTTTGAGCACTCGAGCCCAAAGAAGGCATCAGGTGTCTCATTTAGAAAAGACAACGATTTTTCCCCGCGACAGAAAAATGGTGACTTCACTGGGGACCATCTTTTTATTGTTTCCAAAGAAAGGGTTATTTCTATTTGTTTTGTTTTTATTTTTTTCTTGTTTGGTTCTTTGGTTCTGTTACATCTGTGGTTCTGTTACAAGTGATACATTATGGACAAATCCTAACCCGGATTAAGTACACATAAGAATTAGGTGGAGGGTATAGTCATGTGCAGGCGCACGTGAGAATCCTTCCGCTCAGTGGAGGTTCCTTGTTTGTAATATATGTTTAGCGAGTTAATTGCGAAGACATTATTGCTTTCATTGAACTGTAGAAGCTGAGTTGGCTGTAGAACCCCAACCCATCCTGGCCTTATTAGGTTGTGGTGCAGAAACTATTCAGGTGAAGACTTGGATTAGTTGTCATGCGGAGAACCACACTCAGACGAGTTTTTCTTGAGAATATTGCTGGCTCATGAGTTTAATTGTGGAAATCCGGTAATATCCGAAAGAAAGATGTAGACTCTGACGTATCAGTAGAACATGTTTTGCAGGTGATTAACTAGAACTATCCCATATTTGGTTCTCTGACCTCATGCTCGTGACGCTGGACCTTTGAACCTGTGTGTACCATGTTTGTATTACCATGTTTGTGTTGCCATGTTTACAGTACCATGTTTGCGTTACCATGTTCGCTTTACCATGTTTGAATATGTGGCATCCATGCATCCATGCATTCATACATCCATAAAAAATAAAAAAAATCTTTTTCCATAAAAACATGATTTTTTCCAAACAATTAGAGAATTTTCTTTGCAAACATTATAGGATTAGGTTATGGAGTGGGTAAAAAGGCATACCAAGAGGTACGGTTTCAAAGAGCCTAATGTGGAAAGACTGAAAGAGTTAGCGTCTTTTGTACAAGATCCTTCTGATTTTAGGAAAAGCCATGGAAAGCTTTTGCCTATCTTGAACACTCATGTTGATGAAGGACTTCTCAAAACCCTGGTTCAGTTTTATGATCCCGTCTACCGGTGTTTTACCTTTCCAGACTATCAGTTGGTACCAACCTTGGAAGAATATGCCAATCTTTTGGGTATTCCTATGTTTGACAAAATACCTTTCAATGGTTTGGAAGCCATTCCTAAGTCACCGGTCATTGCAGCAGGTATCCACTTGAAGAAATCTGAAATAGAGAGTAATTGGACTACCAAAGGAAACCTTCCAGGTTTGCCTTCACAGTTTCTAATAAAGAGAGCCTTTGATTTCATCGAGACTGGTAGCATGATAGCTTTTGAAGCTGTACTAACCTTGCTCATCTATGGGTTGGTTCTGTTTCCCAATATCGACGACTTTGTTGATATCAATGCCATAAAGGTCTTTTTGAATGGAAATCCCGTTCCGACTCTGCTGGGTGACATGTATTTCTCTGTCCATCATAGGAATCACCAAGGTGGTGGAATTATTGTATGTTGTGCACCTCTGTTGTTTAAATGGATTGTTTCACACTTACCTAAGTCTCCCATTTTCACGGAAAACCGAGAAGGTTTACGTTGGTCTCAAAGACTTATGTCTCTTACTAATAATGATATTCAGTGGTATACCTTGGCTCGCTGCGGTACAGAAACCATTGAAAGTTGTGGAGAATTCGCCAACGTACCCCTCATTGGTACACAAGGAGGAATTAACTACAATCGGGTATGCAAATTCAACTAAACCCATTGGCCCTACAGTGGAAAGCTACTTCTATCAGGAAGGAAATGATCCTCAAGGGTTGAAAACAAAAATGGTGAAAGCCTGGTACGACATCCGATGGAAAGAAAAAGGTGAGATAAGGAATTGCATTGCCACGAATGCCTACACCTGCTGGGTAAAGAAAAGAGCAAAGGAGTTCCAAATGCCTTATGATTATGAAAAACCCATGTTCCCTGTGGTACCTCAACGACCCAACATTCCCACTATGGAGGAATACCAAGACACTTTGACCAAGATGAGGATAGAAAAAGACGCTTGGGAAGAAAAGTTTCGAAGAACTGATGTGGAAAATAGAAAGTTGAAGAAAAGAGTGAAAGAACATGAAGAAACTCTCTATTATCAGGATGGATGGCTCATGAACAAAGATGAGAAGATCCGTCGGAAAGATGCCGCAATCAGAAGATACATCAAAGAAAGCAAGAAAAAGCTTGAAGGCTCAACAAGCAACGCTCCGATACCTGACAATTGGAAGAATGTGGTTGACAAGCTGAGAGCTGAAAAGGCCGAGTTGAAAGCTTACTATGGGAAAGAAATCATGAAGCTCAAGCTGCACAATGCATTTGGTTCTTCGTCTGATGAAGATGTTTAGGATTTGTTTAGATTTTCATGTCTCATTTGATTCTGTAAGGAGCTACGCTCCAATGTTGTAACATTTCCCATTATTTCAATAAAAGAATTGTTTGTGTTCAAGTGTTTGCAAGGAAATAATCTTTAAAATGTTTGGAAAAATCATAAATTTCTTTTTGCATACATCATTCTGCATATCGAGTCTGTTGTATAGAGTCTCATCTTTTGGATCTTTCTCCATTAGATCGTCAAGCTGTCGCGTCTCAAAGTTTCTCGACCGCGTTCGCAATCAGATCACAGATACAATACTCGTTCAAATAGAAGAAGAGTAATGGAACACTCTGAACAAGAGAATATTGAGCTCCGTGGTACAGTGACCACCCTTCAGGAAAAGTTGGAAAGTCTCACTACTCTGGTTGACTCTTTAATGGCCGCACAGAATCAGCCGCCGCCACCCAACAATCAAGCAACAGTAACATCTGAAGTCACTACTCCAGTTTCTACAGTTGCATTCAGCATTCCATCTTTCTCTATGCCAGAAGGTTGGGGCCCGCCTTTCAGCTTTGGTACAGGTTTCCGCCATAATTTCTCTGGGGTTCAAACAGCCACAACTGAAGCGCCTGCTGCACAAGGTTCGGCGTTTATTCCACATTCAGGGGTAACTTTTTCCCAAATCACTATGGCACTTTCTCAACCCACTATGACAGTTCCGACCCCTACGGTTCACACTGTTCCTTATGATGGCAATGAGATTTATCATGATCAAGGTGATAGCACAAATCCGCGTAATCTTGTGGAAGATCTCCAAGAACAGTTCAACAAGATTCAATTGGAAGTCAAGGCTATTCGTGGGAAAGATTTGTTTGGAAAGAATGCCCAGGAGCTATGTTTGGTTCCCAGTGTACAAATACCGGCTAAGTTCAAGGTCCCTGACTTTGAGAAGTACAAAGGTAGTTCTTGTCCACAAAGTCATCTTGTGATGTATGCCAGAAAAATGTCCACTTATGCAGATAATCATCAGTTGCTCATCCATTACTTTCAAGACAGTTTGACTGGTGCCGCACTGAAATGGTACACAGACTTGGATAGCACTAATATTCGAACATTCAACGACCTAGGTGAGGCCTTTGTCCGACAATACAAATACAACTCGGATATGGCTCCAGACAGAGATCAGTTTCGGTCCATGGCTCAGAAAGATCATGAAGCTTTCAAAGAGTATGCCCAACGATGGAGAGAAAGTGCTGCTCAGATTAATCCACCGTTAAAAGAGAAAGAGATGACAAAGATCTTCTTGAATACTCTCAGTCCGTTTTATTATGAACGCATGATTGCTAGTGCTCCAAGTGATTTCACCGAAATGGTAAACATGGGGATGCGTCTAGAAGAAAGGGTTCGAACCGGACGTCTGACTAAAGAAGGTGGATCTTCGAGTGGAACCAAAAAGTTTGGAAGTGGTTTCCCAAAGAAGAAAGAACAAAGTGTTGACATGGTGTCCCAAGGGAAGCCAAGAGGAAACGTCAATCGTCGACAACAGATTGCTGCTATTGCGCCAGTCGTTAATACAGCACCAAATCCGGGATTTACCCCGCAGTTTCAACAACAACAGCCTCGACAACAGGCTCAGCAGTTCAACAATAATCAGAATCGTGTGCAAAGAGCTCCACAGTTCGATCCGATTCCAATGACCTACACAGAATTGTACCCTGTGTTGGTTGAAAAAGGTCTCGTTCAAACTAGAGCACCACCACCAGTACCTGAGAAACTCCCATGGTGGTACAAAGCAGAGGTCTCATGCCCTTATCATCAAGGAGCACCTGGCCATGATCTTGAGCATTGCATAGCTTTGAAATATGAAGTTCAGAGGTTGGTTAAATCTAATCTCCTCTCATTCAGAAATTTGAATCCAAATGTGCAAGCAAATCCGCTGCCCAATCATGGAGGGCATGTTGTAAACATGGTGTATGGATGTCCTGGTCCATACCGAGTCTATAATATCAATTACTCAAGAGCCGATTTGGTACAAATGCACGCCACTCTCTGTCGAGGGCCGAGTTTTCGCCAGCATCAATACGGTTCCTGTAGCATATGTTGTGTAGATCCTCATGGATGTTCGATTGTGAGAAGAGATCTCCAAGTGCTGTTGGATAATGGTACTATTCAGATCTACCAAAATAGGGATGAAAATGAAGTTAACATGATAGGATGTTATCCGCATGAGCTTTTAGTCTCAGATATCAACTCGGAAATGCCTAAAGTTAACGTCATCGTTCCTCATTTCAACATGCCTGAGCGCATGGAAGTTACTTACAACAAGCCAAAGGTTCCTGTTACTCCTTTGATCATTTGTCTACCTGGACCTGTTCCTTATGACTCTGACAAGGCAGTTCCATACAACTACAATGCAACAATGATAAAGAATGGACAAGAAGTTCCTTTACCTACTCTCTCATCTGTCGTGAACATCGCTGATGTGAGTCGAGTAACAAGAAGTGGACGTGTGTATACTCCACTACCTCCAAAGCAGCCTGTTGCTCCTGCAATCGGGCAAAATCCTGTCAATACACCAGTGAGGAATCCTGAGGAAACTCCTGTCAGCAATACAAGCACTGATGTTGGTCAGTCCAGTGGAACCAATGTGAATCCTGACTTTGATGAAATTTTGAAGCTTATCAAAAGAAGTGAATACAAGATTGTGGATCAGCTTATGCAGACTCCTTCGAAGATCTCGATACTTTCATTGCTTTTAAACTCAGAAGCCCACAGGGAAGCCCTGGTGAAGGTCTTAGATCAAGCTTTTGTAGATCATGATGTGACTGTTGATCACTTTGATGGGATAATAGCCAACATAACAGCTTGCAACAATTTAAGCTTCTGTGATGAAGAACTCCCCGAGGAGGGCAAAAATCACAATCTTGCTTTGCACATTTCTATGAACTGTCAGTCCGACTCTTTGTCCAATGTGTTGGTAGACACTGGATCTTCCTTGAATGTTATGCCAAAGACGACTCTTGCTCGCTTGTCTTACCAAGGAATGCCTATGAAGTTCAGTGGTGTAGTTGTCAAAGCATTTGATGGATCGCGAAAATCTGTTATCGGCGAAGTCAACCTTCCCATGACAATTGGTCCACATACATTTCAAATCACTTTCCAGGTCATGGACATTCAAGCTGCTTATAGCTGTCTGTTAGGACGACCATGGATCCATGAAGTAGGGGCAGTAACTTCTACACTCCATCAAAAGTTAAAGTTTGTAACAAATGGAAAGTTGGTAACAATAAGTGGAGAACAAGCCTTGATGGTGAGCCATTTATCCAATTTCTCTTTCATTGGTGCTGATGATGTGGAAGGAACGCAGTTCCAAGGTCTCTCTTTAGAAGACGAATCTTCCAAGAAGAAAGCATCGATCTCTTCTTACAAAGAGGCAGTAAAAGTAGTAAAAGATGGAACTACCACTGGCTGGGGGCAAGTTGTGATCCCGACCAAGAATGAAACTAGAGCAGGACTCGGATGTTCGCCAACATTCTCAAACTGCACCAAGAAGGATGAAACCCTTCGTCCGATCAAAGAAACATTCATTAGTGGAGGATTCCTTAACCCAATTCCTCAAGAGGTCAATGTCCTTATTGAAGAATGCATCGAAGAAGGTCTACCTGATCCTGAAGAAGAATGGAAATGTTATCTCAATGACTCGGGATACATATCTCAGGAAGAACCGTATCCTCCTTCAGAGAAAACAAGTGCTAAAGAAATTCCGCCTGTTCCTGCAGAGATCTGGGACACCTTGGGACAACCAAGTGGAAAATATGATTATATGGTGAAATATACTGCACCTGAAAGTTCAAAGGATGCGATTGAAGATATCCAACCAACTGGATGGGGAGATTCCTTTGAATATAATAGTCAACCAGAAGAGGCTTATCATCCCTGTCAATTTTCTCAGCAACTTGAAATTACTGAAGATTTCAGCTTCAACGCATCTACCAAGATTAACAATCCTGAAGATGGTTATTATCACATAAATGCCATTTTTGAAGATGAAGGGGAAGATGGTCCGGCAACTGACTCAGAAAGTGTCGCTGACAATGAGTCTCTTCATCCTG
This sequence comes from Vicia villosa, assembly GCF_029867415.1. Classification (NCBI taxonomy): domain Eukaryota; kingdom Viridiplantae; phylum Streptophyta; class Magnoliopsida; order Fabales; family Fabaceae; genus Vicia; species Vicia villosa. The sequence goes on from NW_026705369.1 coordinate 92,555, forward strand.
AAGACTGGGAAGAACACCCTGAAAATTCTGAAGATTGTGACTCATCTTATGCTCTTCAAGAAGTAGAAGAAGACCGTTTCAACTCTACAAAGAACAAGGTTGACAAACCAGGACCTTCAAATCCTGCTCGACCAGCGGTCAATGTCAATACTGGAGATAATTCTGAGGAGAATTTTCCTGAATACATAATACACAGAGGAGTTCGTTGCTACTGGAAGGCTGTCGACGTTCCGAATGTTGTTCGCCGCTCAAAGTAATCACCTCGCTGTTATTTTGACCTTCTGCCTTGTCCAAAGCAGAGAGATGTTTTATAGGGCTTTGCTTTTAAATGTTCCGCCCAAATAACTTTGTGTATAGGGCTTTGTTTTAAAAGTTTCCCTCTTTGTCCTGCCCAAGACAAATGAGTTTGTGTTTAGGGCTTTGTTTCAAAAATGAATCATAAATAAAGCGTCATTTTGAATTCCCTACACTATGTGTTTATTTTTTGCTTTTTTCTGGAAATGGTAATCCTAAAAAACCAAAATAAAATTAAAAAAAAAACCTTTCCAAAAAAAAATCTGCATACACTCCTGCATTCATAAATTTTCTGAAATAAATATAAATCACATGTGCAAATTTACTATTGATAAACCCATTGAATGCAATAACCCTATGCCCTCTCCCAACTTTGAGTTTCCTGTGTTCGAAGCCGAAGAAGAGGAAGAAGAGGAGATCCCGGACGAGATCTCTCGATTACTTAAGCACGAGGAAAGAGCCATTCTGCCTCACAAAGAGCCTTTAGAAAAGATCAACTTGGGTTCTGAAGAAGACAAAAAAGAAGTGACCATTGGATCGCTGCTTGATGCTGATATCAAGAGTAAGTTGACAGACCTTCTCAAAGAATATGTTGACGTGTTTGTCTGGTCCTACCAAGACATGCCTGGGTTGGATACCAATATTGTTCAGCATTACTTGCCATTGAAGCCAGAATGTCCGCCAGTTAAGCAGAAATTGCGAAGGACTCACCCTGATATGGCTAACAAGATCAAAGTGGAAGTTCAAAAACAGCTCGACGCAGGTTTTCTTGTCACCTCTGAGTATCCTCAATGGTTGGCGAACATAGTGCCAGTTCCGAAGAAAGATGGCAAAGTCAGAATGTGTGTTGACTACCGTGACTTGAACAAAGCCAGTCCCAAAGATGACTTTCCATTACCACATATTGACATGCTGGTCGATAACACCGCTAAGTTCAACGTCTTTTCCTTCATGGACGGGTTCTCCGGTTATAATCAGATCAAGATGGCTCCTGAAGACATGGAGAAGACATCTTTCATCACCCTATGGGGTACCTTTTGCTACAAAGTGATGCCGTTTGGATTAAAAAATGCAGGCGCAACTTACCAAAGGGCGATGACTACTCTCTTTCATGACATGATGCATAAAGAAATTGAAGTTTATGTGGACGACATGATAGCCAAGTCCGGCACAGAAGAAGAACACATTGAATACCTTTTGAAGTTGTTTCAACGACTAAGGAAATATCAGCTTCGCTTGAATCCTAACAAATGTACTTTTGGGGTTAGATCTGGAAAACTCTTGGGTTTCATTGTCAGCCAAAGAGGTATTGAAGTAGATCCCGACAAAGTCAGAGCTATTCAAGAGATGCCTGCACCAAAAACTGAAAAGCAAGTAAGAGGATTTCTCGGACGATTGAATTATATCTCTAGATTCATCTCTCAAATGACTGCTACTTGTGGGCCAATTTTCAAGCTTCTCCGCAAATATCAAGGGGTTGTATGGACTGAAGATTGCCAGAAAGCGTTTGACAGTATCAAAGAGTACCTGTTAGAACCACCAATATTGATTCCTCCAGTTGAAGGAAGACCATTAATCATGTACCTTACTGTGTTGGAAGAATCCATGGGTTGTATGCTTGGACAGCAAGATGAAACTGGTAAGAAGGAGCATGCCATCTATTACTTGAGTAAGAAATTCACAGACTGTGAGTCTCGTTACTCCATGCTCGAAAAAACATGTTGTGCTTTGGCTTGGGCTTCAAAACGTCTCCGCCAATACATGATCAACAATACTACTTGGTTAATCTCCAAAATGGATCCGATCAAGTATGTCTTTGAAAAGCCTGCCTTAACAGGAAGGATTGCCCGATGGCAAATGCTGTTATCCGAATATGACATTGAGTACCGTGCTCAAAAAGCGGTCAAAGGAAGCATTCTCGCCGATCACTTGGCGCATCAACCAATCAATGAATATCAATCTCTCAAGTTTGACTTTCCTGACGAAGATGTCATGTACTTAAAGATGAAAGATTGTGACGAACCATTACCTGAAGAAGGTCCTGAGCCTGGATCAAGATGGGGCCTAATTTTTGATGGAGCAGTAAACGCTTATGGCAATGGAATTGGGGCAATCATCATCACTCCCAAGGGTACTCATATCCCGTTCTCTGCCAGATTGCTATTTGATTGCACCAACAACATCGCAGAATATGAAGCTTGTATCATGGGACTCGAAGAAGCCATTGATTTAAGGATCAAGATCCTAGACATATATGGAGATTCAGCCCTTGTGATCAACCAAATCAAAGACAAGTGGGAAACTTACCACCCTGGCTTGATTCCTTACAGAGATTATGCAAGACGTCTGTTGACTTTCTTCAACAAGGTTGAATTGCATCATATATCTCGAGATCAGAATCGAATGGCAGACGCCTTGGCTACTCTATCTTCCATGTTCAAAGTCAATCATTGGAACGATATGCCTACAGTCAGAATCACGCGCCTTGAAAGGCCCACCTATGTATTTGCAACTGAAGTAGTCATCGATGATAAACCATGGTTCCACGACATCAAGCGCTTCCTTCAAACTCAAGAGTACCCACTTGGGGCATCAAACAAAGATAAGAAAACTCTAAGGAGACTTTCTGGCAGTTTCTTCCTGAACGGAGATGTGCTATACAAAAGAAACTTCGACATGGTTTTGCTCAGATGCGTGGATAGACACGAAGCAGACATGTTAATGCATGAAGTGCATGAAGGGTCCTTTGGAATTCATTCAAATGGGCATGCAATGTCCAAAACGATCTTAAGAGCAGGATACTATTGGTTGACAATGGAATCTGACTGTTATAAACACGTGAAGAGATGTCACAAGTGCCAGATCTACGCAGATAAGATCCATGTGCCACCGACTCTACTCAACGTTCTCTCATCTCCATGGCCTTTCTCCATGTGGGGTATCGACATGATTGGAATGATCGAACCGAAAGCTTCAAACGGTCATCGTTTCATCTTGGTAGCTATTGATTACTTCACCAAATGGGTCGAAGCAGCATCTTACGCCAATGTTACAAGACAAGTGGTTGTGAGGTTCATCAAGAACAACATCATTTGCCGATATGGTGTTCCCAGCAAGATCATTACTGACAATGGTTCAAACTTGAACAACAAAATGATGAAAGAATTGTGTGAGGAATTCAAGATTGAGCATCATAACTCTTCTCCTTACAGACCAAAAATGAACGACGCTGTTGAAGCTGCCAACAAGAACATAAAGAAGATCGTCCAGAAAATGGTCGTCACTTACAAAGACTGGCATGAAATGCTGCCATTTGCTTTACATGGGTACCGTACTTCAGTGCGTACTTCAACAGGGGCAACTCCCTTTTCTCTAGTATACGGCATGGAAGCTGTGCTCCCCGTAGAAGTTGAAATCCCATCAATGAGAGTCCTCATGGAGACTAAGTTATCAGAGGCTGAATGGTGTCAAAATAGATACGATCAGTTGAACTTAATCGAAGAGAAACGTATGACTGCTCTATGCCATGGACAGTTATACCAAGCAAGGATGAAACAAGCTTTCAACAAAAAGGTTCGACCTCGTGAATTCCGAGAAGGCGACCTCGTGCTTAAAAAGATCTTGTCTTTTCAACCAGATTCTAGGGGCAAATGGTCTCCTAATTACGAAGGCCCGTATGTTGTCAAAAGAACATTTTCTGGCGGCGCCATGACTCTTGTAACCATGGATGGTGATGAACTCCCACATCCTGTGAATGCTGATGCAGTCAAGAAATACTTTGTCTAAAATACAAAAGAACAGCTCGGTAAGTCGAAAACCCGCAAAGGGCGACTTAGGCAAGAATGAGCGTCTCGGTGGACTGAAAACCTGAAAGGGCGGTCCAGGCAAAAATTAGAGACAATAAACAGAAAAATTCATCCTGGTAGATTGAAAACCTGAAAGGGCAATCTAGGCAAAAATTAAGGAATTATGACAAAGTAACTGCATCAGTCTGTACTTCGTCACCTGAAGAGTCTGTACCTCATCAAAGGATCTTCAATCAAATCATCGCCAATCTGAAGCGACAAGCACAGTTGGAACTCAAAGTTGTTAGGGGAAATAGTGGTTATTGCTTTCAATGTAGCCTTTTCCGCATAATTACCATTTCCAACTTTTGTAAATACTCCATGGAATCATGCCTTTAGCTGATTACCATCCTATTAAATAAATTTGAGCCTTGTGCCCATTTGTTTGCAATCTCTAATTTCTTTTAGCTTGCAAAATGACGCTTTAATTGTGTTATTCACTTTTAAGAAAAAGAGAAAAAAAGTTTTAAATGAATTTACTTTTCTTTTTCAAAATAAAAGCGAAATTTTCCTTTGAGTTGTGAACAACGGAAGGAACATCAGCAGTCATCTCCATAGGATGAATCAAAGATTATGATAGGAAAAGCTCTTCTATCCCCAGTAAAGAAGGTCTTCATCCCCAGTGAAGAGGATTTTCCATCTCCAGTGAAGAAGTTCTCCCATCCCAATAAGAAAAGACGCTTATCTTCCCCAGAGAAGTTTAAAGCACGCAACACCATTCATCACCCGTGCTATCTACAACGTGTTGAAAAACATTTTCCAAGTATCTGGTTGTATTGCGACGTCGGTCCTTCTCCAGTATATACTCCTCTGTCTGTCAGTATTGTCAGTATGCATACTACATCCTTGACATTCATCATTCATACATATTTGCATCATTTATGCATTCTTGCATTTTTCAATAATCGCTTGTTTAGGATATATCTATCCTCAAAAAAAAAAAGAGAGAAAAAGAGAAAAAAAGGGAAAAAAGAAGAAAGAAAAAAGAGGAAAAAGAAACAGTATGGGCGTGTCATCTCTCCAAGTAGGTTGTCACCCATAAGCAGAAATAAAATCTTCTTTCTCCAGTTCCCCACTGAGATCATTCCTCGTGGAAGAAGGTTGCTTCAGTTTCTCCTCTCAAAAACAAAGGAGAAAATCCCCAGTCGAGTTCATTCCTCATTGGGTACAAAGTCTTGTTTGACTGTGTCTTTCCAATTCATTCTTGGTTAGAACCTTGTCTTTACCAAAAATTCAAATTCCGATTCCTCAAATAGAATCGTGAAAAAACAGACAATAAGCAATAGCCTCATCATCTGAGCAGCTTATGTCTCTTCCAAAAGACTTTTCCTCTCGAGGAAATCAATCATGAAGACCATTTGACAATCAGGGCCTTATTACTGTTCACAAGGCTGAATAACCAGTAATTCCCCTAACAAAGTCTCCAGGATCATTTTATCACCTGGCTGATAATTGATCATGTCTTCAAAACCACTATCACGAGGCTGGTAGTCGGTAACCTTTTGTTCTGGTTATATTATTAAACATGTCTATCACAAGGCTGATAGTCGGTAATATTAACCGAACCTTTGAAACTCTTTTACCTTGTCAAGTCTATCACCATGCTGATAGTCGGTAATACGGTTCCACACCTTTCACCTTCGCATTATTAAACAAGTCTATCCCCATGCTGATAGTCGATAATGTCGATAGGTAAGCTTTTCTTACAAAGCTATCATTCCCCGGTGAAGCATACACTTGCTTTCCCGAAAAAGACAAAATGGATTCTCTTCCTAAAACAGATTGAGACATCCTTCTCGATCTCTTGTCCCCAGTGGAGTCAGTTTGATATCCCTCGGTAAAGATATCCTTGCATCATTCGCAATTTTGGTATCTTAGGTCCAAAATTCGCGTCTTCTGATATTTAAGCCTCTTCCACCCTATCAAAACGAAGATTTTCAATCTTCATCTCTCAGGTTGAAGAAACTTAAATAGGGGCATCTGTCATACCCCAATTTTTGACCTAAGATACCACCTCATATCATAGCATATGCATCATTTGCATCTCTGACAAATTGCATAGCTTGTGTTTGCTACTTGTGACTCAGCAGGGTTTAATCAAGAAATCACTCATCAGTACAAGTAACAATCAACTAGGGTTTTGTTCTCCCTCCATCTCAAAAGAACTATCTTCATCAACAATCAACATTTGGTCCTCAGAGATTCATTTCAACAAGCTCAAAGGCACTGAATCAACCAGATTAGGGTTTTGACTGAAGATAGCATACTCCTTGACTTTAGCTCAGAGTTTGATCTAATGACTTGGGGACATGACCTCAAGACCCCAAGTACATCATTTTAGCCTAATCTATTGGCTCAATACATCTCCTACACAAGGATTGATCAACAGTGAAATTTCAAGTCATCAGAATTAGGGTTTTTGAACTATCAGGGACTGAAATCAGGGATCACATTTGGGAAACCCTAAAAATCCCCAGGAAGTCAATCAAAGGTTTCAATCATCTTCAAATAATCCCTATGACAATATACAATGGAAATTATTTCTCAATTCAAGATCTACAGTCATCAATCTCATCAGATCGACAATTAGGGTTTTTGACCTAATTCACTGAACAACTGACTTTTTAATCAGGACATGGTGCCACAACTCAAACTATGATTCAGTATCCTCTAATGCTTCAATGTGATCCATTCATACCATTCATTTGGTGAGAATAACATGTCTCATTTGAAATCTCCAGAAACGCGATTCGTCTGAAAAAGTCAACTGTACAAGATCACCATTGACTTTTGGGGAATTTTGGTCAACCATGACTTTTGAAGTTTTGAATCATCAATATATGATATATGAAGTCAATTGATCAAGAAAAATCAAGAAAATCAATCAAGAATCAAAAAGTCAATGTTTGACTTTTATACTTAGAAAAATTTTCCAAGTGTTTTTTTCAATGGTTTTTTCCAAACTTTGGAAGGGAATAACTCAAAATTTCACCTACAAACTGAAAAAAACTTCCAACATGAAAGTTGTAGATTTTGATCCAATGAACAACTTTGACACATATAATTTTTTTCCAAAAGATCAACCATTTAAGAGAAATGGAGCTTCAAAGTTGGTACTTTTTGAAAACTTCACTTAAAACCTCATTTTCTTCAAAGTTCATGGATCTTTTTCACCCACTTCCTTAAAGATCTTGAAGAAACTTTCAACTAGGGTTTTGAAGTATGTAATATGAGCTTTCCAAAATGTCCAAGAGCATGAAAAAATATGGAGTGTAGCTATGGTTTTGAATTTTGACATTAGTGAACTTTTCACTTGAAATTTCAAGTCATTTTGCCAAAGTTATGAACCATTTTGCCAAATGATCCAAGTAATGATGCATAGATGCAATGATTGAAGATATTTTCTGATTTGAAGATCAAAATGGAAGAGATAAGAAGCTTGGCAAAATAACCATGGTTAAGTCACTTTTAACCATTTGCATTTAATGTGAAAGATTCCATTTTATCTCTTAAGCCAAATCATCACTTCTTGATCAACTTGCAAGGGCTCTGCATTCAGAACTCATGGCCTATAAATAGAGGTCATTTCCACTCTTCAATTCACACCAAAACCTCACAATTATAGGTTTTCTCTCTTCTTTCTTGAATTGCAAGTTTCATGAGTTTCAAAGAGGAAGAATTGCAATTTCCATCTCTTGCAATTTCTGAGCAAAGTGAGGGTTCTAACATCTCATAAACATCAAATGTGATGTGTTTGAACCATCCATACACCCCAAAAACACCAAGAACTCAGAATCACTACCTCACTTCTCAAATATGCATAACATAAGCCTTATCATGCCAATTTTCATTCAAGCTCAATTTTGTCCAATCTAACCATCCAGACACCATCCATGTACCATATATGAACTATTCCAACCATCATCCATGATCTGAAACACCAAAATCATCAAGCTTGATCCTCACTTGAGTCCTACTGCAGATCGAGCATCACCAACTGGTCCAGGGGTTTTCAATCCATTCCAGGCATTCAAACACCTTCCATAAGGTCCACTGATGCTTTCCAGATCAAGAAACAACAACTGGAACTCCTCATTTGCAGAATTCAATTCTCAGTTTGGCCGTTTTTGAGGTAAGTGCTCATGAACTTCAAACTCTATCATGCACGCATCATAAATGAAATATTGATATACCATCTTGTTTCTGCACCTATAAGGATCATTAACCCTCAATCAATTGCATCATATCATGATCATACACGATTTCACAATGATTTGTCATATTAGGGTTCTTCGTGTTCATCAGAAAATTGATAGCCTTAGAGTTAAAATAAATGAAATTAAACGCTACCATCATGTTCCTCGTCTAAAACCGAGCAAGATAGACCCTTCACTTGATCAATTTGGTTCAGTTTCAAAGAATTTCAAAATCCAGTTAGGGTGTGTTCTTGGCGCCAGATTTTGTTCAAAGTTTTCAAATATTTGTTTTAAAATATAATTGAATGGACGCGTGTGAATAACAAGCTGCACGCGCAGCTCAGTTGGTTGTTGTTTTGGCTGGTAAGTATAAGGGCGTGGGTTCAAACCCTTGTGAAGACAAACCATTTTTTTTAACACTATTTTTTCTTTTTTTTCACACAACTTTAAATTAATTATTTAACACACCAAATTAATTCATTTTTCATTCATTTTTTACACACTTCTTGTTTAACACATATATTTTAAGAATATCAAAAAAGATCATCAAAAAATATTTATTTGATACATTTTTAAATAAGTTTAAAATGACTTGTTTTTAAGTATTTTTAATACTTTTAAATATTATTTTTCATTTGATTTTCAAACTTAATCACTTGTAAATATTTTTTTGAGCAAACCCTGATCATCTAAGTGTTAACTGAAGATAATCTTTTTTGTTTATCTTGATTAATTTGACTCCTTTCAAAATTCAAACCATTTTAAAACAAGCAATCGCGATTCTTTTCAAAAACGATAAACCATTTCTTTTTAAAACTATTGATCAATTGATTTTCAAAACGATGTGGGGCCTCTCGAATATTAGAGAGTATAAGACCCACTCCTTTTTTCCTTTTATACAAGTTTTTCTTTATACAGAAAACTCTTTCAAAAAAACAAAAACTTTCAAACAGTTTTTCAAACAACGCGTCTGTAAATAGACAATCAACCATGTTTTGTAAATAAACATGGGCCTCCACGTAGGTATAAGTCCCAAGCCCCTTTTGTACATACCCATTCCTGTACATGAAATTAGGTATTTCATTGTACACATACATTTTTGTACATATCTCAATCTGTTTTTTTAACTTTGAATAACAAACCAAAAATGAAGGTTTCTTTAAATCTTCCCAAAAATACCATGGGCCTCCATGTAGGTATAAGTCCCAAGCCCTTTTGTGAATACCTGTTTACATAACTTTGAATAAATTCAAGTGGACTTCTCCCCGAGTGTGAGTCCCGAGCCCTGTGTATACAAATGGATCATGCTTACAGGTATATTTCCTTCATAAACTCCAATATATACACACACTTTGTCATACATATAATTGTTCATACCTGTTCATGTTTGTTCATACTTGTTCATGTTTGTTCATATGTGTGATATGTGTGCCTGTTCAACTTAGTACAACACTATGTTCCCCATAGCCTCCTATTGGGCTTCGTGCAAAGAATCTCCACTAGTTTAGGTTAGGACATAGAGTATGGTTTCCCGGTGAAATCGCTCTAAGAGCTCAAACCAACTATACCATGCCTCCCCTTGGGCTTTGTACAAACGAGTGACCCTCCCATAGCCTCCTCTTGGGCTTACAATGCAAGGACCCTGGATTGTCCCTCCCATAGCCTCCTCTTGGGCTTACAATGCAAGGACCCTCGGATAGCCTCCTCTTGGGCTTCGTACAAGGACCCACGGGCTTCTTATAAGCACCCCCCAATATCCAAATCAAATACCCTAGGAGTTTAGACATTTATCATCTCTATGATAGGAGTATCTCATCTATATCATCACAAACAATCAAACAATCAAACAATCAATCAATCAATCAATCAAACTTTTTTGCCACAAGGCTGGCTAATCAATCAAACCGTTTTGCCACCATACTGGCTGATTAATCAAAGTTTTTGTCACAAGGCTGACTTCATTGAAACTTTTGCCACAAGGCTGGCTGATTAATCAAAGTTTTTGTCACAAGGCTGACTTCATTGAAACTTTTGCCACAAGGCTGGTTAAACAAAAACATCTTTATCATTCTAAGCACCCTAAGTGGCATGGCCCCGGGCTTATAATGAAAAGATTTTCAAACAAAAATCAAACAGATGTATGTGATGATATAGATTAGATACATCGAACATTTAGATGACATTTGTCTCTTTTCCTTTGCTTCCACTAGCATAAGTGGGAACTACGATTGCTCTGACTTTCTCAACATCCCTTTGAGAATACGTAGGCACAAGGTCTTATCCCTTGGCGAGCAAAACTTCTCTCTCAAACCACTCAAACCTTAGCACCCGTAGACCCCGAGCTACAGATGCTCTGATTCCCTCTAGGGGATATGTATGCAGAGGATCGCGATGATCTTTGCGAGCATAATCAAACAAACACCTTAGGTCCCACCTCTTTCTCACAAGAACCTCCACCATAACAAGAATGGAATAAACAAAACAAAGAAACCTATAGAGTACTATAGATACGTTGGGTGCTAACACCTTCCCTTCGTATAACCAACCCTCTTACCCAAGATCTCTCCCCACTTTTAAGGTTATTGCAGCTTTTTTCCTTTTCCTCTTTTGGAAACAATAAAAAGTTTGGTCCGTACAAAAGAAAAATCATTTTTTGAGCACTCGAGCCCAAAGAAGGCATCAGGTGTCTCATTTAGAAAAGACAACGATTTTTCCCCGCGACATCTGCCAATCATTTTTAACAAAAACCCCTGGAAAGGGTTAGCCTCCAAATAATTCTTTCATCTTAATCAAAACCCCTGGAAAGGGTTAGCCTCCAAATCATTCTTTCATCTTAATCAAAACCCCTGGAAAGGGTTAGCCTCCAAATCATTCTTTCATCTTAATCAAAACCCCTGGAAAGGGTTAGCCTCCAAATCATTCTTTCATCTTAATCAAAACCCTGGAAAGGGTTAGCCTCCAAAATCACTTCTTTAAAAACCAAAGATTCATTTCTCTTAGGAAATAATTTCCCCAAAAGAGTCAAAACCCCTGGAAAGGGTTAGCCTCCAAAGTCAATTAATAAAAACCTGTTTAAAAGAACAAAACCCCTGGAAAGGGTTAGCTTCCAAAAATCATTCTTTTCAAAAGATAAACTCACCAGCTGAGTCAAAATCCCTGGAAAGGGTTAGCTTCCAAAAAAAATGAGTCTTTTAAATAAATCCTTCAGTAGAGTCAAAACCCAACAAAAAATAGTTAGCCTCAACCTTGGGCTTCATACAAGGCACCAAAACAATAAAACTCCCCTGTTAATAGTCAGCCTCAACCTTGGGCATTGTGCAAGGCAGATAATAGAGTCTCCCCAGTGAGTCTTTCATTGTTCAGTAGCCACAACCTTGGGCTTTGTACAAGGCAGATAAACCATATGTCGTGTGTCAAAGATTCCTAACATCTAGGATCTTTTCCCATAGAGTCATCCATACTTAGTTTATTTAAGAGTCCGCCACAACCTTGGGCTTCATACAAGGCAGAAAATAATATTTCCCCTAGTTAGAGTCAGCCTCAATTCTGGGCTTTGTACAGAACACCAAATAAAACCCATCAAAATAGATTTTCCCTAAGTAGAGTCAGCCTCAATTCTGGGCTTTGTACAGAACATAAAAATCCCTTGTAAATTAATCCTCAATGGAGTTTTCTCCCAGAATCATAATAATAATCAATCAATCAAAAAGCCTCAAGCTTGGGCCTCATACAAGCCAGTTAAAAATAAAATCTTTTATACAGTAGATAGACATAGCTTATCTCTATAGAGAGATCTTTCTTCTATCTCACCACATTCAAACAAACAAACATTACATTTCATTTCAATTTCAATCAAGTCTCCCATTTAGGATTTTGAAAGGCATGAGCTGGCAGTAAAACCCAGACATGTGGTAACTTTCCCTAATTTGGATGAGCATCTTTCTTTCATTTAAGAGATAATAGCATACTTGCAAACACACAAGTAAGGTCACTCTCTTAATGAAATGAATTCAATCATTTTGTCACTCTTTTAAAATGTTTGTGGTGGAATAGTAGAAATACCTCTCTATAAAGATGATTTCATGTCTCTTTACTGTAAACAGAGATTTAATTCAAGCTTCAACCTTGAGCTTCAAGCAAGGCACCCAAAAATAATTAATTTCCCTAGTTAGTTCCCCGAACTACATTAAGCTCTTACTTCCATTAGGGATATGTAGGCATGAGGTTCACAAGGAATCTCAGCGAGCTAATAAAATACCAAAAATAGTCTGTCTGTCTGTCTATCTTTCTTTTATTCAATTCAATTCCTTCTCCTAACACAAAGGAGAAACTTTCCCAATAATCATTAGCAGCACAAACACATTTAGACACAGAGAAGGTTCCTGTAGAGTACTACAGATATGTAGGGTGTTTAAACACTTCCCTATGTATAACCGACCCCCCGGACTCCAGAATTTCTAGTCTAGGTGTAATCCCCACACTTAGCAAACTCCTAGGGTTTAGTTGAGATCTTTTTTCCCCTTTCCTACTCGTAGGACAAATAAGAAAGTTCGTGTGATATTGTAGGAAGAACTGAAATAAAATTCATCCCACCACGGGCGCATTCTCCTTCCAAATTTCGCGTGAAGGGTCTAGCGTGCCGTCCTCCCAAGTGAAACGGGGAGGTAAAAAAAACGAAACCACAGAAAAATGGCGACTCTACTGGGGATATAAGTGTTAAAAACCTTGGTTTTTCATCCAAACCAATGGTTGACCTGTTGCTGGTCCAGCCCCAATGAGGAATTAGGGATGCCAAATTCCCCCTCAAACAAGAGAGGTCCTGCCTAACCTCTGTGTCATTTCATATGTTTGCTGCATTTATATTTGTTTATTTTGTTTATTCTGTATCGGGAAAGGGCTTGATTCCCCCTTGGGTGAGAAATCCTATACCCGGATTTGAGTGCAACATAAGATAGGATGGAGGATGTCTTCCCGGTGAAGACCCTCTAATCTTGGTTTCCAATTCTACTCTTGGGATTTGCCTGGCTGGTTGTGATTAACTGCGCCACTGCATTCCGAGACTGAGTTGTACCAGGAGGACCTAGAAACACATTAACCCCACCTAAAGCCTTTTTAGGATGTAGAGCGGTGATTACGAAAGTAATTGTCACGCAGATACTACACTCAGAGAAAACTCTCTTATAGATACCAATCAACGTATCTTTAAGGTTGAGCAAAAACTCTGAGACCCCTAGAACCCGTTCTACAGGTACAAAAATCCTTATCCTTAGTTTACCATTGGGGCGAGGTTTGCGTTTTGACTTCATGACCACTATACCCTTCTGCGCCATGTTTGTTAAAAACTCTTGTGTGTGCATTCATGCATTCATGCATCATTCATTAATAACAACTAAAAACAAAAGAGTCTCTTTCGAGTCGTTTTTCAAGGAAACTAAATAACGAACATTTTGAACTTCATAGAAAGAGAGAAACGGAGAAAGGACTTAAGGATCTATACCATGGATTACGGAAGAAGGAGAGCTAGGAAATACACCTTCAAGATTCCCCAGGTCGAGGAACTGAGAAATCTCGGAAAACTGGTGGTCAACCCCCAGGCTTTCAAGGAGAAGTATGGAAGACTTCTGCCTTTGCTCAATACCAACATTGTGGATGGGATCCTTCCCACCTTGGTACAGTTTTATGATCCAACGTATCACTGCTTCACCTTTCCAGATTATCAGCTCATGCCTACGTTGGAAGAGTACTCTCGTCTGATTGGAATACCCGTGTACGCGCAAGATCCGTACTCCGGTTTGGAAAAGAATCCTGACGACATTATCATTGCTGCAACTACTCCTTTGAACGTAGTCGACATCAAAACTCATATGGTGAGTAGAGGAGGAATTCAAGGATTACCCTCCAAATTCTTGTTTGATCAAGCTCGGTACTTCGTCAGCATCCAAGATATGAATGCTTTTGAGGAAATCTTGGCTTTGCTTATCTACGGATTTTTTTTGTTCCCTAACATTAACGATTTCGTCGACATCAACGCAATTAAGATCTTCTTAATTGGAAATCCAGTTCCAACCTTGCTTGCGGATGCTTATCACTCTGTGCATTCAAGAAACCTGCAGCGAGGAGGATTAATCACATGCTGCGTACCGTTGTTATAAGAATGGTTCGTCTTGCACCTGCCAAAGTCTAGCACTTTCTGGGACATGAGGGATGGTCTTTACTGGTCACAGAAAATCATGTCCCTCACTCAGACGGACATTGAGTGGTGTAGTCCTGACAACGACGAAACCAAGATCATCTTCAGTTGCGGAAGTTTTCCCAACATACCCCTTATTGGAACTAAGGGAGGAATCAGTTACAATCCAGCTTTAGCCCGTCGTCAATACGGCTATCCCATGAAAAATATACCAAGTAACATCCAATTGGAGGGGCTGTTCTTCAAGAACATCGACGATCATGGTAACATGCTGAAGAAGGAAATTGTCCAAGCCTGGCGTCTTGTTCACAGAAAAGGGAGAAGATTGTCAGGAAAACATCTTTGCATCTCCCTGGGTCCTTACCTTCAATGGGTACACATCAGAGCATTCAAGCTCAGGATGCCATATCACATCAAGAACCCATTCCCCTAAGGGAATTAATAAACCTTTTCTCCACCGATGTTGAAAAATTACAAGCGGCATTAAACAAGGTATGCCAAGAAAGGAATGCTTGGAGGAACAAGTATCGAATCGTCAACACGGAAAACGTTGAGATTCATAACATCCTAAGAAGGAAGGATGAGTTACTTGAAGTGCTCGATCGACAAGTGTCACAAACGTCACTTTCTCATCATATCCCTCCTGCTTCCTGGATCATTGATCAGCTCACGTCAGAGAATGCTCAGCTCAAGAAACAGAAGAAAATGTTAGAACATGAAGTCGGCTCTTCGTCAAAGTTTTAGAGTCCTTTCTCTCAGTTTCTCTGTATTTCTTTTTCAAAGTGTGTAAAAACGGCGTTTTCGCTTAATTAATAAAAGTTTGATGTTTCATAACGTAATTATGGTGTTTCCTTGAAAAATAATAACTTAATTGCATATCATACATCGCTTTAGTCGTACGCACTGACACGAGAATTGTCGCGGATCTAATAGTCACTTTCCTTTCTCCAGAAAGAGAGGAGGAGAAGGAGGTGAACCAAGACTTTCAAGCTGTCTCATCCATACAACACTCGTTCAAGTCGCAAGAAAAGAATGGATGACTTTGAGCAAGAAAATGGAGAACTCAGAGAAGAGATTACTACTCTCAAAGGTGCTATTGAAAGGCTCAATAGCATGGCAGAAGCCCTGGTAGTTGCACAGAATCGACCAACGCCAGAAGAACCACAAAGGACTGTGGTTTCCGTGATTGTTTCTACTCCTATTCCTCAGTATGCCATGCCGCCCGATCGACCTTGGGGCATGCCGTATAACTTTATTCCAGAAGGGTACATACCCCCAGTTTCTGAAGTTCCAAGAGCTACAATGGAGATGCGTCCACCGGAGGGTTACAAACCTCTGGAAATTGAAGTTCCAAGAGCAACGGCAATGGGTTTCACTCAACAGAATGCTGAGATTCCAAGATCTGCTGTCATGGCTTCTCCACAGCCCATTATGCATACTTTTCCTCCACAGGGCGGACAAGTATATCATCACGCTCCCAGTGAGGACGCTGGCGTGTATGAAAGATTGGACGAATTCCAGGAACAGTTTCTGCAAATGCAGAAGGAACTCAAGACTCGTCGAGGACAAGATCTATTTGGAAAGAATGCTGCAGACCTCTGTCTGGTTCCAAATGTTAAGATTCCTCACAAATTCAAAGTACCAGATTTCGAGAAGTACAAAGGGAATTCATGCCCACAAAGTCACCTCGTAATGTACGCTTGAAGAATGTCAACTCAGACTGATAATCAACAATTACTCATTCATTATTTTCAAGACAGCCTGACTGGTGCTGCACTCAAGTGGTACATGAACTTGGACAGTTCAGAGATTCGTACTTTTCGAGACCTCGGAGAGGCCTTCGTCAAACAGTATAAGTACAATCTGGATATGGCTCCCGGCAGAGATCAACTCCGGGCCATGACTCAAAAGGGTAGAGAAAGCTTCAAGGAATACGCTCAGAGATGGCGTGAAGTTGCTGCTCAAATTTGTCCACCACTTGAAGAGAAAGAAATGACAAAAATCTATCTCAAAACTTTGAGTCCATTTTATTACGGACGAATGGTTGCAAGTGCACCAAGTGACTTTACCGAGATGGTAAACATGGGTGTACGTTTAGAAGAAGCAGTTCGGGAAGGACGCTTGAACAAAGAACCAGAATCTTCTATTGGTCCAAGGAAGTATGGAAGTTCTTTCCAGAAGAAAAAGGATCAAGATGTCAGCAATGTCTTGCACAAAACAAAGAAGAGATTTTCACCTCAGGTTGCTACAGTAACTCCGGTTGGTAACTCAGCGCCAGCTTATCAACCTCAGGTCTCGCAACAACAAATTCAACAAAGGTCGCAGCAACCTCAGCAGCAGGTTCGACCTCCAAATTACAACAATCGGGCTCCAAGGTATCCTGCCTTTGACCCAGTACCAATGCCTAATGCGGAATTGTTTCCAACATTACTGGCAAAAGGACTCATTCAGACAAGGAGTCCTCCAAATCCTACAAATAGTTCCTCACCATGGTATAAGGTTGACCAATCTTGTCCCTATCATCAGGGGGCACCAGGTCACAATATTGAGAACTGTTTCTCTTTCAAGATTGACGTCCAACGATTAGTCAAGATCGGAATAATATTCTTCAAAGATACTAGTCCAAACGTCCAAGCAAATCCTTTGCCGCAGCATAAAGAAGCTTCAGTAAATCTGATAGATCAACACCCTAACGTCATTCAAATCTACGACATTCGTCAGATAGGGGAAAATCTTGTCAAGATGCACGCTAAACAAGCTGGGTACGGCCATGTACCACCTCACAACTACTTCACATGCGATATTTGTCCAAAGAATAATCAAGGATGTGCCGTAGTTCAAGCTGCATTACAAGAACAAATGGACTTAGGATGGATTCAACATATCCGAGTCAGAACTGAACATGACATCAACATGGTTCAAGGATGTCCAAGAGAATACAAAATCTACAAAGTTGAAGATCTTGAAGGATCGGTAGTCAGGTTCCATAAAACTTTAAATGGACTTGCCTACTTTGGAACAGATTTCCACGCTTACAGTAGATGCAGAATTTGTCGAAGAAATTCACGAGGATGTTTGCGTGTTCGCAACGACATTCAAAAGCTGATGGATGACAATACCATTACTGTTCTTGCCAACAGAGAAGATGACGAAGTCTTTACCGTATCTCCTCAAATTAATCAAGTTGAACCAATGCAAGTTAAGTATGATAGCAGGAAGACAGCAATTGCTCCATTAGTCATCTACTTACCAGGTCCTGTACCGTATGAGTCTAGCAAGGCTATACCATACAAGTACAACGCTACATTCATTGAAAATGGTAAGGAAACACCATTACCGTCTGTTGTCAACATTGCTGATGTTAGTCGAGTCGCCAGAAGTGGACGAGTCTTCAACAGAACAACAGAAAATGTGGAAAAACCTTCGGAGAAAGTACCACATAGGCAAGACAATCATCCGACCAATGTTGTTCAAGCGAAAGAAAATGATGAGATCTTGAAGTTAATCCAGAGGAGTGAATACAACATTGTAGATCAATTGCTACATACTCCGTCAAGGATTTCTGTTCTCTCCCTGCTATTGAGTTCTGAAGCTCATAGGGAAGCTCTACAGAAAGTTTTGGAACAAGCTTTTGTAGAACCTAGCGTCACAATAAGCCAATTCAACAACATCGTTGCCAACATCTCCGCCGGAACTAACCTTAGTTTCTGTGATGAAGATCTTCCTGAAGAAGGAGTAGACCATAATCTTCCACTTCACATCTCAGTTGGCTGCATGGGTGATACACTCACAGGAGTCCTAATAGACAACGGATCCTCTCTCAACGTCATGCCGAAATCAACATTGTCAAGATTATCTTTCGAAGATTACCCTCTAAGAAAAAGTCATGTCATCGTCAAGGCATTTGATGGATCAAGAAAGTCAGTTTTTGGAGAGGTAGATCTTCCCATAACTATTGGACCTCAGACGTTCAAAATCACTTTCCAAGTCATGGACATTCCAGCACAATACAGTTGTTTGCTAGGTCGCCCATGGATTCATGAGGCTGGGGCAATTACTTCAACACTTCATCAGAAACTGAAGTTCATAAGAAATGACAAATTGATAACCGTATGTGGAGAACGAGCTCTGATTGTCAGCAACCTGTCATCATTCTCCGACATAGAACCAAAAGAAGTTGTTGGAAATAAATTCCAAGCACTTTCCTTGGACAAAGGAAAGGAGAAAGAAGCGTCTATTTCTTCCTACAGAGATGCAATCCAAGTTGTAAAGGATGGCACTACCAGTGGTTGGGGGCACATTAATATTCCTACCAACAACAAGAACAAAACAGGAGTTGGATTCTTTCCAACATCATCAAAGACTATTCCAGGAATTGAGGTAGTTCTTCCAATTCAAGAAACTTTCCGCAATGGAGGTTTTCTTCAACCTGTTCAACAAACAGTCAATACCATCGGTACGGAAAACACCGATGAAGAGGAATGGCTATCCTATCTTAACAAAGCAGGATACATATCCCTATCAGAGTCTGAATCACCTTGCTGTTATCCGACTAAAGGATCTGAAAATAAGACTCAACCAAACAGTGATGAAGTTACTAACAGCTTCACCACCAGAAGTCATGGTTCATCAGAAGAAGTTCCTCCTATCCCCGAAGAGACCTGGGATACATTAGGAGAACCAAGCGGAAAATTCGACTACATGGTGAAATACTCCGCTCCTGAAAGTTCAAGAATCTCTCTTGAAGATATTATTCCAACTGGATGGAACAGTGATTTCGAGTACCTCTCTCAGCCAAAAGAGATGTATAACCCTTGCTATTCATCAACATCAACTGGTGAAATCATCATTGAGGATTATATCCCCAAGTCACCTTCCGAGGCTACTGATCTAGAGTTCACATGTCTAGTCAATGCCATCTTGGGAGAAGAGCAAGACCAAAATACAGAAGAGGATGATCTCGAAAGTGTCTCTGACAACGAGTCTCTCCATTCAGAAGATTGGAAGTTTCCTCAAAAGAAAAACCGACATACTCCACTTGGAAATGGGTATGCTCACACCGCTCAGTCTACAGAAGTAGAAGAAGATCGTCTGAGTGTTGCAAAGACCGTGGTTGGTAAATCAAGACCTACCACAGGCCAGCTTAAGCCTAAGGTTCCAGATTACCTAGTGCACAATGGGGTTCGCCACTACTGGACAGCTGTTGAAGTTTCAACTGTTGTTCGCACTCCTAAGTAGGAACTTTCACCGTTATTTTGTCCTCTCACCATAGCCCAGGGTGAAGAGACGTTTCATAGGGCTTTGCATTTTACTATTTCTTAGGAAAATGTTCCTCTTTGCTTCGCCCAAAGCAATAGAGCTTTGTTTTATAGGGTCTTTGTTTCAAGAAATGACTGTTAATAAATAAAAATGTCATTCTGTTCCTTCGTTTAGTTTTCCCTTTTCTTTTTTTGGAAATTGGTAATCCTAAAAAACACCCTTAAAAAACATCAAAAATTCCATTAACTGCATACACCGAGTCTTCCCTCGTTGTCTAAATAAAACTTATCACACATATGCAGATTAATCATAAAATACCCCGTTGAAACGTGCGATCGTATGACTTCTCCAAGCTTTGAGTTTCCTGTATTCGAGGCAGAGGAAGAAGAAGACGAAGAAATATCAAAGGAAATTTCACGATTACTTCAAAAAAAGGAAGAGGCCATTCAGCCATACAATGAGCCTCTAGAGATCATTAACCTTGGTTCCGATGGAAACAGAAAAGAGGTTAAGATTGGAGCTTCGCTCAGTTCAGAGATCAGAGAGAGTTTGATACAACTGCTTAGAGAATTCTCAGATGTCTTCGCTTGGTCTTATCAAGATATGCCAGGGTTGGATACCAGTATAGTGGAGCATCACTTGCCATTAAAAGCAGAATGCCCTCCGGTCAAGCAAAAATTGAGAAGAACTCATCCGGAGATGGCCATGAAAATCAAAGAGGAAGTTCAAAAGCAGATCAACGCAGGTTTCCTCGTCACTTCAGAATACCCTCAGTGGTTAGCTAACATTGTTCCCGTTCCTAAGAAAGACGGAAAAGTCCGCATGTGCGTCGACTACAGAGATTTGAACAAAGCTAGCCCTAAGGATGATTTTCCTTTACCACATATTGATATGTTGGTAGACAGTACAGCAAAATCCAAAGTTTTCTCGTTCATGGACGGATTTTCAGGATACAACCAAATCAAAATGGCACCTGAAGACATGGAGAAAACAATTTTCATCACCCCCTGGGGCACGTTCTGCTACCGTGTTATGCCTTTTGGACTAAAGAACGCAGGGGCTGTTAGAACAAGATTTGTTCTGATCAATTATCTTAGTTTTGATGATAACAATAATATGAATTTTGTTTAAGATTATATGGTACTCTAATCCAATGCAATTTCCTTTTCAGGAAAAATATAAAGAGTACGCATAATTCAGCACTCAGAAGCTTTGTCTCAAAGGGTTCAGCATGCAACATCAGAACATGGTCTGGCAAGACATCAGAAGATGGTCGAAGCAGAATCAGAACATGGGTCTATGGAAGCATCAGAAGAACAAGAGAACAGAAGCACTGAAGTTCTGATGGTATCACGCTCAGAAGCACTTCAAGGTCAGAAGATCAGAAGATGCTTTGTACCAAGCTGTTTGACTCTGATGATATTCAAACGTTGTATTCACAAACATCAGATCAGAAGGAAGTACAAGTGGCAAGCTACGCTGACTGACAAAAGGAATGTTAAAAGCTACTAAAGGCTACGTCAGTAGACACAGCGTGAACAAGGCTCGAGGTAGTTGACAAAAGCGTATAACATTAAATGCGATGCTGTACGGAACACGCAAAGCATTAATTGCACTCAACGGTCATCTTCTCCAACGCCTATAAATATGAAGTTCTGATGAGAAGCAAGGTTAACGATTCTGCACCAAAACAACTCAAATTAACTTGCTGAAACGCTGTTCAAATTCAAAGCTCAGAATCTTCATCTTCATCAAAGCTCACTACATTGCTGTTGTAATATATTAGTGAGATTAAGCTTAAACGATTAAGAGAAATATCACAGTTTGTGATTATAGCTTTTAAGAAGCATTTGTAATACTCTTAGAATTGATTACATTAAGTTGTAAGGAACTAGAGTGATCGTGTGGATCAGAATACTCTAGGAAGTCTTAGAGGTTATCTAAGCAGGTTGTAACTAGAGTGATCGTGTGGATCAGTATACTCTAGAAAAGTCTTAGAGGGTATCTAAGCAGTTGTTTCTGGAGTGATCAGTGTGTGATCAGAAGACTCTGGAAGACTTAGTTGCTGACTAAGTGGAAAACAATTGTAATCCGTGCGATTAGTGGATTAAATCCTCAGTTGAGGTAAATCATCTCTGCGGGGGTGGACTGGAGTAGTTTAGTTAACAACGAACCAGGATAAAAATAACTGTGCAATTTATTTTTATCTGTCAAGTTTTTAAAGCTACACTTATTCAAACCCCCCCTTTCTAAGTGTTTTTCTATCCTTCAATTGGCATCAGAGCGCCGGTTCTAAGGTGCAAGCACTTAACCGTGTTTAGAAAAGATTCAGGAAGAGAAAAACGCTTCAGTAAAAGATGGTTGATGAAAGTGAAAAGTCTACACCTGCATCTACATCTGGCTCTGCTGAGCAATACAACGGTAACAATGGTTATACTAGACCGCCGGTATTTGATGGTGAAAACTTTGAATACTGGAAAGATAAACTGGAAAGTTACTTTCTTGGTCTAGACGGTGATCTATGGGATCTTCTGATGGATGGTTACAAACATCCAGTAAATGCCAGTGGCGTAAAGCTGACAAGGCAAGAAATGAATGATGATCAGAAAAAGCTTTTCAGGAATCATCATAAATGCAGAACTGTTTTGCTGAATGCTATCTCTCATGCTGAGTATGAGAAGATATCTAACAGGGAAACGGCCTATGACATATATGAGTCCTTGAAAATGACTCATGAAGGAAATGCTCAAGTCAAGGAGACTAAAGCTCTAGCTTTAATCCAGAAGTATGAAGCCTTCAAGATGGAGGATGATGAAGACATTGAAAAGATGTTTTCAAGATTTCAAACTCTTACTGCTGGATTGAGAGTTCTTGACAAGGGATACACCAAGGCTGATCATGTAAAGAAGATCATCAGAAGCTTACCCAGAAGATGGGGTCCTATGGTGACTGCATTCAAGATTGCAAAGAATCTGAATGAAGTTTCTCTGGAAGAGCTTATCAGTGCCTTGAGAAGTCATGAAATAGAGCTGGATGCAAATGAGCCTCAAAAGAAAGGTAAGTCTATTGCATTAAAATCCAATATCAAGAAATGCACTAACGCTTTTCAGGCTAGAGAAGAAGATCCTGAAGAATCAGAATCTGAAGAAGAAGATGAACTGTCTTTGATCTCCAGAAGGCTAAATCAACTCTGGAAGACCAAGCAAAGGAAGTTCAGAGGCTTCAGAAGTTCAAAGAAATTTGAACATGGAGAATCTTCTGATGACAGAAGATTTGACAAGAAGAAGGTCATGTGCTATGAATGCAATGAGCCTGGACACTTCAAGAATGAATGTCCAAATCTTCAGAAGGAAAATCCCAAGAAGAAGTTTCATAAGAAGAAAGGTCTTATGGCAACCTGGGATGAGTCAGAAGATGATTCAGACTCTGAAGATGAGCAGGCTAACTGTGCGCTGATGGCGACAGAAGATGACGGATCAGAATCTACATCAGAATCAGATTCTGAAGAGGTATTTTCTGAACTTACTAGAGATGAGTTAGTTTCCGGTCTAACTGAACTTCTGGAACTCAAGTCTCAGATGAGTCTCAAATACAAAAAGCTGAAAAAGCTATTTGAATTTGAAACAAAGAAGCTTGAGTTGGAGAATTCTGAATTAAAAGAAAAACTTTTAAAATTATCCAATGATGTTGGATCTCCTTCTGATTCAGAAAAATCCACTCCTAGTCTAAACCATATTCTGAAAGAATATGATTTAAGTTTCAGGAAGTTCTTATCTAGAAGTATTGGCAGAAGTCAGCTAGCTTCTATGATATATGCTGTGTCTGGAAACAAAAGAGTCGGCATTGGTTTTGAGGGTGAAACCCCATACAAACTTGAACCTGTTGATGAAATGAAATTCACATACAAGCCATTGTATGATCAGTTCAAGTATGGCCACTCCCATGATATTAGGCACACTTCACATGCTCAAAGTTTTCACATAACACACACCAAAAAGCATGTGACACAACCTAGGAAATATCATGAAACTCACATTAAAAATTATCATGCTGTTCCTCCTATTGCTTACAATGTTAAACCCAAGTTCAATCAGAACTTGAGAAAAACTAACAAGAAAGGACCCAAGAAAATGTGGGTACCTAAGGATAAGATTATTCCTATTGCAGATATCCTTAACTGCAAAAAGGACAAAGCACAACATGTCATGGTACCTGGACTCTGGATGCTCACGACACATGACAGGAAGAAGGTCTATGTTCCAAGACCTGGTGCTTAAGTCTGGAGGAGAAGTCAAGTTTGGAGGAGATCAGAAGGGCAAGATAATTGGCTCTGGAACTATAAAGTCTGGTAACTCTCCTTCCATTTCTAATGTACTTCTTGTAGAAGGATTAACACATAACCTCTTATCTATCAGTCAATTGAGTGACAATGGTTATGATATAATCTTTAATCAAGAGTCTTGCAAGGCTGTAAATCAGAAGGATGGCTCAATCCTATTTACAGGCAAGAGGAACAACAACATTTATAAGACAGATCTGCAAGATCTTATGAGTCAGAAGGTGACTTGTCTTATGTCTGTTTCTGGAGAGCAGTGGGTCTGGCACAGAAGATTAGGTCATGCTAGCTTGAGAAAGATTTCTCAGATTAACAAACTGAATCTTGTCAGAGGACTCCCTAATCTGAAATTCAAATCAGATGCTCTTTGTGAAGCATGTCAGAAGGGCAAGTTCTCCAAACCTGCATTCAAGTCCAAGAATGTTGTTTCTACCTCAAGGCCATTAGAACTCTTGCACATTGATCTGTTTGGCCCAGT
This sequence comes from Vicia villosa, assembly GCF_029867415.1. Lineage (NCBI taxonomy): Eukaryota > Viridiplantae > Streptophyta > Magnoliopsida > Fabales > Fabaceae > Vicia > Vicia villosa. The sequence continues at coordinate 117,153 of NW_026705369.1, forward strand.
CAAAACAGCATCTGTCAGAGGGAAGAAATATGGATTAGTCATCGTGGATGATTATAGCCGCTGGACATGGGTAAAATTCTTGAAACACAAGGATGAGACTCATTCAGTGTTCTTTGATTTCTGCATTCAGATTCAATCTGAAAAAGAGTGTAAAATCATAAAGGTCAGAAGTGATCATGGTGGTGAATTTGAGAACAGATCCTTTGAAGAATTCTTCAAAGAAAATGGTATTGCCCATGATTTCTCTTGTCCTAGAACTCCACAGCAAAATGGAGTTGTAGAACGAAAGAATAGGACTCTGCAAGAAATGGCCAGAACCATGATCAATGAAACCAATATGGCTAAGCATTTCTGGGCAGAAGCAATAAACACTGCATGCTATATTCAGAATAGAATCTCTATCAGACCTATTCTTAATAAGACTCCTTATGAATTGTGGAAGAATAGAAAGCCCAACATTTCATATTTCCATCCTTTTGGATGTGTATGCTTTATTCTGAACACTAAAGATCATCTTGGTAAGTTTGATTCCAAAGCACAAAAGTGTTTCCTTCTTGGATATTCTGAACGCTCAAAAGGCTACAGAGTATACAATACTGAAACATTGATTGTAAAAGAATCAATCAATATCAGGTTTGATGATAAGCTTGGTTCTGAAAAACCAAAGCAGTTTGATAATTTTGCAGATTGTGATATTGATATATCAGAAGTTGTTGAGCCAAGAAGCAACGCATCAGAAGCAGAGCTTCTCAGAAGCAAAGAATCGGAAGATCAAGTATCAGCTTCTCTGGAGAATCTAAGCATATCTGAAGAACCATCTGTCAGAAGATCATCCAGACTCATCTCTGGTCATTCAGAAGATGTCATTCTTGGAAAGAAGGACGATCCAATCAGAACAAGAGCATTCCTTAAGAACAATGCAGACTGTCAATTAGGTCTTGTATCTTTGATCGAGCCAACTTCTGTTGATCATGCTCTAGAAGATCCAGACTGGATAATTGCTATGCAAGAAGAACTGAATCAGTTTACAAGGAATGATGTTTGGGATCTTGTTCCTAGACCAGATGGATTCAATATAATCGGCACAAAATGGGTCTTCAGAAACAAGCTCAGTGAGAAAGGTGAAGTGGTAAGAAACAAAGCCAGACTGGTGGCTCAGGGTTATAGTCAACAAGAAGGGATTGACTATACAGAAACCTTTGCACCAGTGGCCAGGTTAGAATCTATTCGTCTATTAATTTCATTTGCCACTCAACATAACATCACTCTCTATCAGATGGATGTTAAGAGTGCCTTCTTAAATGGTTATATAGATGAAGAAGTTTATGTCCATCAACCTCCTGGCTTTGAAGACTCTATGTCTCCTAATCATGTTTTTAAACTAAAGAAATCATTGTATGGATTGAAACAGGCTCCCAGAGCTTGGTATGAACGCTTAAGTTCTTTCCTTCTGGATAATGGTTTCACTAGAGGAAAAGTGGACACTACTCTCTTTTGTAAAACCTTTAAAAGGGATATTTTAATTTGTCAAATATATGTAGATGATATTATTTTTGGAACATCTAATGCTACACTTGGAAAGGAGTTTGCTGAGTCTATGCAGGCTGAGTTTGAAATGAGCATGATGGGAGAACTCAAGTATTTCCTTGGAATACAAATAAATCAAACATCAGAAGGAACGTATGTTCATCAAACCAAGTATGTAAAGGAACTTCTGAAGAAGTTTAATCTTCTAGACTGCAAAGAAGCCAAAACTCCTATGCATCCAACATGCATCCTAGGTAAGGATGAGGTAAGTAAGAAGGTAGATCAGAAGTTATACAGAGGTATGATTGGATCTCTTCTATATCTGACTGCTTCTAGACCTGACATTCTGTTCAGTGTTTGTTTGTGTGCTAGATTCCAATCAGATCCTAGAGAATCTCATTTAACTGCTGTTAAGAGAATTCTAAGGTATCTGAAAGGTACTACTAATGTTGGCTTAGTTTACAGAAAATCTAAAGAATACAACTTAGTAGGATTCTGCGATGCTGACTATGCTGGAGACAGAATTGAAAGAAAGAGTACTTCAGGAAGTTGCCAATTTCTTGGAAGTCATTTGATCTCTTGGTATAGCAAGAAGCAAGCAACTATTGCTCTATCCACAACAGAAGCAGAATATGTCGCTGCTGCTGGTTGCAGTACACAGATGCTCTGGATGAAGAGTCAGCTAGAAGATTATCAGATATTTGAGAGTAACATTCCTATATTCTGTGATAATACTTCTGCTATATGTTTATCTAAGAATCCTATTCTTCATTCAAAAGCTAAACATATTGAGATTAAACATCATTTCATAAGGGACTATGTTCAGAAGGGTGTTATATCTTTAAACTTTGTTGATACAGACCATCAATGGGCTGATATCTTTACAAAACCCCTGGCTGAAGATAGGTTTAAGTTCATTCTGAAGAACATCAGTATGGATTTATGCCCAGAATGAGAAGATGAGAAGTTCTTATGTATGAGTATCTTCTGAAATAAAAATGGATCATTTTTTTAATCAGAAGTTCTGTTAGAAATCTTTTAGAAATTATGATTCGGTTATTACTAACGTTTCATTGTCTAAGTTGATTCAGAACCTCTTTCAAAGCAAAACAGCTGTAACGTTTTATCTCGGGATGGTAAACCTGTCGTTACTGTTCATAGATAAGCGCGCGTGCAGTTGAAGGGACGCCGACCATAGGTAACTGTGCAAATCACATCTTTTGTCATTATTATCTCTCCTCACGTCACGTAACATTAAATGCTTTTCATCATTTACTCTCTTTCAGTTTTTCTTTTTATATTCTTCAAACGTTTTTTCTTCTCTCTTATATCTCTCTCACTTTGCATTCCTCATCAAGTTATTTCTCTCTCTCTTCCGTTTTCTTCTCTTGCTCAAACAAGTTTTTTCTTTCTTTAAAAAAAAAAAAATCCTAGCTCAAACCTAGCGTTCATCCTAAGTCTGTTGAGGATCTATGACTCAAAGGCGACAGATCTCTGCATATCTCGGGATGGCTCTCCTAATACCTCTCAAGTCAGACCTCTTCTTTGATGTTGTTATCAACTTTCACCCAAAGACAGAAGACTTTCTTGAGTTATGGGAGGAGGTTAAGAATGATATTCTTAACTTCTATGTTAAGGGAAAGCCCCGTTTGCAACATTAGCTCTCTGTCTGTGAACTGTCCCTCTCTTCCTCTTTGGTCACTTGGATCTCTCCTACAGTGGAGGTTCCAGTCTGGAAGACAAGAGTCCACAGGGATTCTTGATGGGTTGACACGGAGTGTGTCTTGCTAGGGCGCTGTTTTTAATTTTTGTAGTCATTTCCTCTTGGGATGACTTTTTATGTATTTGCTAGGAATGTTTCTCATCTTGTTAAACATAGGAACCTTTTGTAATATCTTTTGATTATCAATAAAAAGTTTCCTTGATTTACATTCCAGTGATTTTATTTATCGTTTTATTCATCTGAATCTTGTGAAATATTCTTTTTGATGTTATGACAAAAAGGGGGAGAAGATAAATGATAAATGATTTGATTAATCTATCAGTTGCTGGGTAAAGCTCCCACACATTTACTAACAAGAACTGCAAGTTCTATATGGTTTAAGTGTTTTGCAGGTATAAAGAAGTGAAGAGAATCTTCAAAGCAAACACAAGAAGCAAAACCATAAGGAGTGTTATTCTGTAAAAAGAATAAGCTCATGGAAACTGAAGCAAGCCGAGTGCTGTCAAGCTTCAGAAATCAGAAGCAAGAAAAAAAAAATAGAATTTGATCCATATTTGTCTATTTGTTCTGATAAAATTCTATTTGCTCTGATACATTATTTTAGCCTATATGGCCCTGATACATATAATGTATTCTATATACATTTTATGTTCTGACTCGTTCATGCTGACTTTTGTCGTTCAGTTTTTTGTTCTGTAACATTTCAGGATGTAGAGATGCTCAGATGATGCTCTGGTACATTCAACAATGTTCTGATACAAATCTAGCATGAAGTGATGTTGGTAGAAATTCAAAAGCTCTGAAGCTATCCGAGGGAAGCAGAAATCAGAAGCTGTGAATGTTCTAAAGATCCAGAAAACTCAAGTTCTGAAGCTGTCCTAAATGGAAGCAGAAGTCAGAAGCTGTGAATGTTCAGAAGATCAAAGAAATTCAAGTTCTGAAGCTGTCCTAGATGGAAGCAGGAATCAGAAGCTGTGAGTGTTCTAGGGATCTAAAGAAATTCTAGTTCTGAAGCTGTCCTATGGAAGCAGGAATCAGAAGCTGTGAGTGTTCTAGGGATCTAAAGAACTTCTAGTTCTGAAGCTGTCCTATGGAAGCAGAAGTCAGAAGCTATGAATTCTCTGAAGACAAGAAGCTTATATGATCGTCTCTACCGAAATAATCAGGGAAGTCTTTTATTAAAGTTCTTCGAGTATTTATTTCAGGGGGGAGATTATTTATCTCAGGGGGAGATTGTTAATCTCAGGGGGAGACATATTCATATGCTTATGCTATAGCTGTGTAATTTGTCTTTTGCCGTCTGTTCTTTCTGATCGCAAATTCATATCATTTATATATGTTTTTGTCATCATCAAAAAGGGGGAGATTGTTAGAACAAGATTTGTTCTGATCAATTATCTTAGTTTTGATGATAACAATAATATGAATTTTGCTTAAGATTATATGGTACTCTAATCCAATGCAATTTCCTTTTCAGGAAAAATATAAAGAGTACGCATAATTCAGCACTCAGAAGCTTTGTCTCAAAGGGTTCAGCATGCAACATCAGAACATGGTCTTGCAAGACATCAGAAGATGGTCGAAGCAGAATCAGAACATGGGTCTATGGAAGCATCAGAAGAACAAGAGAACAGAAGCACTGAAGTTCTGATGGTATCACGCTCAGAAGCACTTCAAGGTCAGAAGATCAGAAGATGCTTTGCACCAAGCTGTTTGACTCTGATGATATTCAAACGTTGTATTCACAAACATCAGATCAGAAGGAAGTACAAGTGGCAAGCTACGCTGACTGACAAAAGGAACGTTAAAAGCTACTAAAGGCTACGTCAGTAGACACAGCGTGAACAAGGCTCGAGGTAGTTGACAAAAGCGTATAACATTAAATGCGATGCTGTACGGAACACGCAAAGCATTAATTGCACTCAACGGTCATCTTCTCCAACGCCTATAAATATGAAGTTCTGATGAGAAGCAAGGTTAACGATTCTGCACCAAAACAACTCAAATTAACTTGCTGAAACGCTGTTCAAATTCAAAGCTCAGAATCTTCATCTTCATCAAAGCTCACTACATTGCTGTTGTAATATATTAGTGAGATTAAGCTTAAACGATTAAGAGAAATATCACAGTTTGTGATTATAGCTTTTAAGAAGCATTTGTAATACTCTTAGAATTGATTACATTAAGTTGTAAGGAACTAGAGTGATCGTGTGGATCAGAATACTCTAGGAAGTCTTAGAGGTTATCTAAGCAGGTTGTAACTAGAGTGATCGTGTGGATCAGTATACTCTAGAAAAGTCTTAGAGGGTATCTAAGCAGTTGTTCCTGGAGTGATCAGTGTGTGATCAGAAGACTCTGGAAGACTTAGTTGCTGACTAAGTGGAAAACCATTGTAATCCGTGCGATTAGTGGATTAAATCCTCAGTTGAGGTAAATCATCTCTGCGGGGGTGGACTGGAGTAGTTTAGTTAACAACGAACCAGGATAAAAATAACTGTGCAATTTATTTTTATCTGTCAAGTTTTTAAAGCTACACTTATTCAAACCCCCCCTTTCTAAGTGTTTTTCTATCCTTCAGGGGCAACTTATCAAAGGGCCATGACTACACTTTTCCATGATATGATGCATAAGGAAGTGGAAGTCTATGTGGACGACATGATTGCTAAATCAGAAAATGAAGAAGATCACATACAGAATCTGACAAAGTTATTTCAACGCTTACGGAAGTTTCAGCTTCGCCTGAACCCCAACAAGTGTACCTTTGGTGTCTACTCAGGAAAACTCCTTGGTTTCATTGTCAGCAAACGAGGAATTGAAGTAGATCTAGACAAAGTCAAGGAAATTCAAGAAATGCCTTCGCCCAGAACTGAGAAACAAGTTAGAGGATTTCTTGGACATCTGAATTACATCTCGAGATTCATATATCTCATGACTGCAACTTGTGCTCCTATTTTCAAACTTCTACGGAAAAATCAAAGTTGCGTCTGGACAGACGATTGTCAGAAAGCGTTCGACAGCATTAAACAATATCTGCTCGAAGCACCCATCTTGTCTCCTCCAGTGGAAGGAAGACCTTTGATAATGTACTTAACCGTCTTAGAAGATTCCATGGGTTGTGTCCTTGGACAGCAAGACGAGACAAAGAGAAAAGAGCATGCCATTTACTACCTAAGCAAAAAATTCACTGACTGTGAATCCCGCTACTCCATGCTCGAGAAGACGTGTTGTGCTTTGGCCTGGGCTACCAAGCGTCTCCGCCAGTACATGATTCGACATAATACTTGTTTGATCTCTCATATGGATCCAATCAAGTACATGTTTGAGAAGCCTGCCTTAACTGGGAGAATTGCCCGTTGGCAGATGTTGTTATCAGAATATGACATTGAGTATCACGCAGAGAAAGCCGTGAAAGGAAGCATTCTAGCTGAGCACCTGGCTCACCACCCACTCAATGGTCATGAATCAACCAGTTTTGACTTTCCGGACGAGGACGTCATGTACCTTAAGATGAAAGATTGCGACGAGCCACTACCAGACGAAGGACCTGAGATAGGATCCTAGTGGGGCTTAATCTTTGACGGAGCTGTCAATGCTTATGGACGAGGAATTGGGGCAATCATTGTTACACCTCAGGGTACCCATATTCCATTTACTGCCAGATTAACTTTCAAATGCACAAGCAATGAGGCCGAATATGAAGCTTGCATCATGGGTCTCGAAGAAGCCGTGGATCTAAGAATCAAACACTTGGATGTATACAGAGATTCTGCTTTGGTCATCAATCAAATTAAAGGAGAATGGGAAACACGCCAACCAGGGTTAATTCCTTACAAAGACTACGCGAGAAGATTGTTACCATTCTTCGACAGGGTAGATTTTCATCACATTCCTCGTGAAGAAAACAACTTGGCTGATGCATTAGCCACACTCTCTTCCATGATTAGGATAAATCATTGGAATGACATCCCTCAGATCGATGTTATGCGCCTGGATAGGCCCGCTCATCTTTTCACAGTAAAAGCAATCATCGACGACAAACCATGGTATCACGACATCAAAAACTTTCTTCAAAAGCAAGAGTACCCTCTTGGGGCGTCAAAGAAAGATAGAAAGACTTTAAGAAGGTTAGCTTGTAAATTCTTCCTGAATGAAGATGTTATGTACAAGAGAAACTTCGACATGGTTCTGCTCAGATGCGTTGACAGAAAAGAAGCAGAAGTACTCATGAGAGAAACACATGAAGGTTCCTTTGGTACTCACACCAATGGACACACCATGACAAGGAAAATACTGAGAGCAGGATATTATTGGCTGACGATGGAGTCAGATTGCTACCAGTACGCAAAGAGGTGTCACAAATGTCAGATCTACGCCGATAGAATTCATGTGCCACCATCTCTTCTCAACATACTCTCTTCCCCTTGGCCTTTCTCCATGTGGGGAATCGACATGATTGGAATGATCGAGCCAAAAGCGTCCAACGGACATCGCTTCATCTTGGTAGCTATAGACTATTTCACCAAATGGGTTGAAGCAGCTTCATATGCAAACGTTACAAGACAAGTTGTCGTCAGGTTTATCAAGAATCACATCATCTGTCGCTACGGCATTCCTAGCAAGATAATCACTGACAGTGGGTCAAATTTGAATAACAAAATGATGAAGGAGCTTTGTGAAGAATTCAGGATTGAGCATCACAACTCATCTCCTTACAGATCAAAGATGAATGGAGCTGTAGAAGCAGCTAACAAAAACATCAAGAAAATTGTTCAGAATATGGTCATCACTTACAAAGATTGGCATGAAATGCTCCCGTTTGCTCTTCACGGTTACCGTACATCAGTACGTACTTCGACTGGAGCAACTCCTTTCTCCCTTGTATATGGCATGGAGGAAGTCCTACCTATAGAGGTTGAGATTCCATCAATGAGAGTCTTGATGGAGGCAAAATTAACAGAAGCCGAGTGGTGTCAAAGCAGATTCGATGAATTGAACTTAATCGAAGAAAAGTGCATGACAGCTTTATGCCACGGTCAACTATATCAACAAAGAATGAAGAAAGCTTTCGACAAAAAGGTTCGACCTCGCACAATCAAAGAAGGCGACCTTGTACTCAAAAAGATCCAATCTTTTCTCACAGATTCGAGAGGGAAATGGACTCCCAATTATGACGGCCCCTACGTGGTCAAGAGAGCTTTCTCAGGAGGAGCCTTAATACTCATGACTATGGATGGAGAAGAATTCAACCGTCCTGTGAACGTCGACGCAGTCAAGAAATACTTCGCCTAAATAATTAAAAGAACAGCTCGCTAAGTTGAAAACTCGCAAAGAGCAGCTTAGGCAAAAAAGAGCGTCTCGGTGAATCGAAAACCCGAAAGGGCGATTCAGGCAAAAGTTAGAGACAAAAAAAATAAATAATCAATCCCGGTATACTTAAAACCCGAAAGGGGTAGTTTACGCAAAAGTTAGGGATATATGGCAAGTAACTGTGTTCAGGACAAACTTGATCATCCAAAAATCCATAGCGGAGTATTCATCAGCAGTAGGTCATCTTCTACGAAGCACGAATACAGCGCAACTCAGAGTGGAAGGGAAAGATAACGGTCGTCACGTTTCATCGTAGCCCTTTTCCTGAAAAATTACCAATTTCCAACTTTGTAAATACTCCATGGAATCAAGCATTAGGTTGATTACCATTCCATAAATAATAATTTGAGCCTTGTGCTTTTTCTTTGCAAATCTAGTCTTATTCAGTTTCTTGAAATGCATTTTAAGTTTAAACAGTCATTTTCTTGAAACAAATGTTTTCATAAAATAAAATGAATTTACTTGCAAAAATAAAGGTGAAATTTCTTTCTAAGGTTTACAAACAATAGGAAGAATGCAAACAGTTGCTCCGAGAACGGTTGAGACTCCGGGAACCAAGATTTCCCCATGAGGTCGCTTTGTGAACATCTCCCGATGACGGATCTTCACTTCAATTCATATTACTCACCTCGGACAGCAGACAACTGATAACCAGGTATTCCCAACAGAGTTCGAACTACAAGAAGAAGACATCTTCTGATCAACAAGATTCAAGTCGTATCATAGGATTTTACATCCGCGACAATTCTATTCACATTCACTTTACATTTTATATTTGTCATAATATTCATGCATACATAGTCGAGTCAGGCTTTGATCATGTGAATGCCCGAGTCATTAAGGTATGAACTCAAGTTTCCCCTGCAAGTTATAGAGGAACTTTTTCCTTCAAGACAACAGTTCGTACGCAAGGATCTCCCCAAGCAAGTCAACAAATGGCAATCTCCTCTAAAGAGATAGTTTGTTCACTTTTGGAGTTCCTCAGCCGAGATTCTCCCGCAGAGCGACGCTCGACAATCTTCTTCGAATAAGATAGTCTATTTCGCATTTTGGAATTCCCTACAGGGTCGATGAGCGGTTCTCTTCTCCAAGTAGTGTGGATTCCCTGACATAATTGACAAGTGTTAGTTTTTCCTCCTGGAAAACAGTTTGGTATTTCCCCAGCAGGGTCAAGAGATGCCACTTTTCGTCAAAGAAAATATTTCAGAATCTCCCAGCAGGTCGACAAATGATTCCCCAGCGGAGTCAGTGAATGACAGTCTCTTTCGGCAAAACACAGTTCGCTCACTTTTTCGGGCAAAAATAACGAATGGCAGCCTTCTTCATGAAGACAGTTCGTTTCGCTTAAAGATTCCTCAACAAAATCAGCAAATGGCAGTCTCTTTCAGCAGAAGACAGTTTGCTCACTTTCTTTCACGATAGGATCAACAAATGGCAGTCTCTCCCAGTAGAAGACAGTTTGTTCCCCTAGCAATCAACAAATGGCAGTCTCTCCCAGTAGAAGACAGTTTGTTCCCCTAGCAATTGGCAAATGGCAGTCTTTCCCCAAGGAAAGACAGTTTGTCTGTTAAATACTCAAGAAATCGACGAATGGCAGTTTCTTCAAACAGTTTGTCTGTTTCTAGGATGTTTCATCCCCTTCAGAGTTGACAAATGGCAGTTTTCCTCCTAGAAAAACAGTTTGTTAATTCCCCTCGGAGTCGACAAATGGCAGTTTTCCTCTTAGGAAAACAGTTTGTTGATTCCCCGGCATGAGTCGACAAATGGCAGTTTCTCCTCTTAGGAAAACAGTTTGTTGATTCCCTGGCATAAGTCGGTGAATGTTGGTTTTCACCCCGAAAACAGTTCGTCCGCTTTCAAGCAAAGTCATTAGCCCCTCAAAAGATCATGAGGCCATATGACATTCTTTCAAAGACGTCAAGTCAAAAGGAAAGATGGTGAAGTTTCTCTACTACCATCAAATGGCGTCTCATCTCCAAGTGCTGATGAGAAGTTTGATGAGGAAACAAACCTTTGAAGTTTCTCTACTACCATCAAATGGCGTCTCATCTCCAAGTGCTGATGAGAAGTTTGATGAGGAAACAAACCTTTGAAGTTTCTTTACTACCATCAAATGGCATCTCATCTCCAAGTGCTGATGAGAAGTTTGATGAGGAAACAAATCTTTGGAAATTTTTCTCTTTATCTGAGATATTGTCCAAACACGACTGAGACCAGTTTCGAGATATGGACATCCGAAACAAGGGGGAGGTTGTTTACCTTTTTCTAAGTGTCAACACTTAGTTAAAGAAGATGGATTGTGCATTCTACACTGCCATCCATTCACCAGAGTCCACATCAAGTATTTCTACAGGAGTTTGTCTCCTCATCCCCCGCCAAGTGCGACAACGGGATCAAGTCATGCAAGGATTTTATCAATTACAACATCTCAGAAGCGCCCAAATTTCGGGCATTCTTTGATATTTAAGTCTCTTTCACGCAGGAGAGATCGAGATATCAATCTCTCTCCCTCCAGATAAAAGAAACTTAAATAGGGGCATCTGTCATACCCTAATTTTTGACCCCCCTGAGATGACATATCTTCAGGATTTTCATCAGGTCAAAGCAAGTACCCAGAGCAGTCACTTCTTCATCTGGCATTTAATCGAGGATGTTCAAAGACAAGAAAACTCAGGCAAAGGATCAATCAGTAGAAGGATTAGCCTTTAACATAATCATAGGACTCAAGAGCTTCATTTTCTCACCTATGATTGATTAGACACCCAGTCCTCTGAATACAGATTTACTCAGGTCACCAGACTAGGGTTTTTGAGCCTATCAAGGACTAAAATCAGGGATCACCTTTGGGAAACCCTAAAAAGCCCCAGGGGATCATTCAAAGACATCAATCATCTTCAAATAGCTCATATGACAAGATCCACTGGACATCACACCTCAATTCAAAGTCTACAGTCATTATTTTCATATGGTCGACAATTAGGGTTTTTGACCTAATTCACCAGGATAGTTGACTTTTAATCAGAGGCATGGATCCAAAACTCAAGACATGATTCAAGAACCTCTACTACCTCAATATAACCCATTTACATCATTCATTTGAGGAGAAGATCTTGATTCTACACAAAAGTCCAAAATCTCACCTTATTTGGAAAAGGTCAACTGTATGGGATCACCTTTGACTTTTAAGATTTTTGGTCAAACCATGACTTTCAAAAATCAAAATCATCAATATATGGATATTAAAGTCATTTGACCAAAGAAATTCAAGAAGAATCATCAAGGAGCGAAAAGTCGGGAATTAGGGTTTTTGAGGGCATTGTGGGAACTCAAAATTTCACCTACACAACTCAAAAAACTTCCAACATGAAAGTTGTAGATATTGCAAAATAAAACAACATCTTACATAGGAACTTTTTTCAAAAGATCAACCATTTAAGAGTTTTGGAATTTTGAAGCTTTAGGTTATAAAAACTTAAAAAATGGTATCTCATCTCCAAGTGCTGATGAGAAGTTTGATGAGGAAACAAGTCTTTGAAGTTTCTTTATTTACCATCAAATGGTATCTCATCTCCAAGTGCTGATGAGAAGTTTGATGAGGAAACAAACCTTTGAAGTTTCTTTATTTACCATCAAATGGTATCTTATCTCCAAGTGCTGATGAGAAGTTTGATGAGGAAACAACCCTTGAAGTTTCTTTATTTACCGTCAAATGGTATCTTACCTCCAAGTGCTGGTAAGAAGTTTGATGAGGAAACAAACCTTTGGAGATTTTCTCTTTATCTGAGATATTATCCAAACGCAACTGAGACCAGTTTCGAGATATGGACATCCGAAACAAGGGGGAGGTTGTTTACCTTTTTCTAAGTATCAACACTTAGTTAAAGAAGATGGATTGCGCATCCTACATTGCCATCCATTCACCAGAATCCACATCAAGTATTTCTGCAGGAATTTGTCTCCTTATCCCCCGCCAAGTGCGACAACGGGATCAAATCGTGCAAAGATTTTATCATCTCAGGAGCGCCCAAAATTCGGGCATTCTTCGATATTTAAGTCTCTTTTACGCAGGAGAGATCGAGATCTCAATCTCTCTCCCTCCAGATAAAAGAAACTTAAATAGGGGCATCTGTCATACCCTAATTTTTGACCCCCCTGAGATGACATATCTTCAGGATTTTTCATCAAGTCAAAGCAAGTACCCCGAGCAGCCTGACATTCAATCGAGGGTGTTCAAAGACAAGAAAATTCAGGCAAAGGATCAATCAATAAAGGGATTAGTCTCTAATACAATCATAAGACTCAAAAGCTTCATTATTACACCTATGATTGATTTAGACACCCAGTCATCTAAGTACAGGATTACTCAGATCAACAGACTAGGGTTTGGAGCCTATCAAGGACTAAAATCAGGGATCACTCTTGGGAAACCCTAAAAAACCTCAGGGGACCATTCAAAGACATCAACCATCTTCAAATAACTCATATGACAAGATCCACTGGACATTACACCTCAATTCAAAGTCTACAGTCATTATTTTCACATGGTCGACAAATTAGGGTTTTGACCTAATTCACCAGGATGGTTGACTTTTAATCAGGGCATGGATCCAAAACTCAAGACATGATTCAAGAATCTCTACTACCTCAATATAATCCATTTACATCATTCATTTGAGGAGAAGATCTTGTTTCTTCACAAAAGCCCAAAAATTCACTTTGTCAGGGAAAAGTCAACTGTGAAGGATCATCATTGACTTTTAAGGTTTTTGGTCAAAAAATGACTTTCAAAGATCAATATCATCAATATATGGATATTAAAGTCATTTGACCAAAGAAATTCAAAGAAATTCATCAAGGAGCAAAAAGTCGGGAATTAGGGTTTTTGAGGGCATGGTGAGAACTCAAAATTTCACCTACACAACTCAAAAAACTTCCAACATGAAAGTTGTAGATCTTGCAAAATAAAACAACATCTTACAAAGGAACTTTTTTCAAAAGATCAACCATTTATGAAGTTTTGGAAATTTTGAAGTTTAGGTCATAAACACTTAGAAATTTTTCTAAGTGTTTTAACCTAGTTTTCATCCAACTTTGGGCTCATTTTTCACAAATTTCCCAAATGATTCTGAAGAAGACATAAACTAATGATTTAAAGTAGATGTTTAGGGCTTTCCAAATTGTGTTCAACCTTCTCCAAATTCAATTTGAGCTAAGAGTTATGCTTGTTCAAAGTTGGCCTCATGAAGTAAAATTATAGGTCATGGACACTTTTGGACTTTGCAAATTTTGTGCAAATAACCTCTCTTATGGATGCTACACGACCCATAACACATCTGAAACCATGCCATGCGTTCATTTTCACCATGCCATAAGAATTGAAGAAGATTCTAAAAACAAGAACATGTGATTATGTAATGATTACATTTGTGAATTTATGGCAAATTGATGAATCACCCAAGGAATCTTCTCACCAACCAATTAGAGCTCATTTCTGGCTCAGAATTGTCCCCTAAGATTAAACAAAATCGAGGGCTAGGGGATTGATCAAATGGAATCAAAATTCTCATCATTGCATAAGAGATACTTGCAAACTTCCTTCATGGCTAAGAAAGCAAATCAACTTCACTAAGGAAGCTCACACTCTCACTCAGTACTGAACCAATTGCCTATAAATAGAGGCCTCATTCTCATTCAAAAAACACACCAAAGCAACCATATTCCTTGCTTTCTCTTTCTCTTCTCATGTTCATTGTTTTTCAAAGTTCTTTGGCAAGAAGAATCGATTTCTTCAAACCAGAGCTCATCTTTGGGAAGTGAACATTCTAACATCTCAAGGGAGGTCATTTGAGGTGATCCAAGCACCTGGATCACTTCTGTAAGTGGAGGAACACCATTGTTGCTCTCACTTTGGAGCATTTGCAGTTGGAGGTCCATGGAGTAATTCAGGAGGTTCTGAGCCAAGCCAATCATCCAGGCACACTCCTCAGGTCATAGTGAAGCTAACCAGATGTCTGCAGCTCATCTGTAACTCAAGAATCAACACCCTCCATGCTCACTTGAAGCTGAAATCGAGGGAGGTCCATAGAACGACTCAGAAGGATTCAAGCTCCAATAAGCATTCAGTTAGCATCATTGAGTCTCAGGGAAGCTATTGAGATCATTCATTCAATCCCAGGTGCTCTCTATCATCCTCACGGCCTCCATTTTCAGAGGTAAGTTTCTGAACTTCACCTCTCTAATTTAAGCACTCTTTGTGAAATAGCTCGATTCTATCTTGTTCAGCATCATCAGAGGATTGAAAACCCTCTATCATCATTCATTTATCTTTCAGTATAGTCATTTAATTTGATTTTGAAATTTTAGGGTTCTTCACGATTTCTGGTAAATTAGTTAGATATAGTTAATATTAATCCATGTTAGTTACATATTCAAAATCGTGAGTGAATTTAGAACAAGTTTCATGTTTACATCGTTGCAAATAGTTGAGAAAGGAGTAAGTTCAGAAATTCAAAAATGGAGAACTTGAGGTTGAAGACGAAGATGGTGAAGCGCGCCATTTTTGAATTCTCAGGGAAGAGTTTATTTTATTTTGAGTGATAGTTGTTTTATAAACGACTGAACAAACTTGCCCCAGTGGCCACACATACGCCCTTAGTCTCATCATGCCTCAAGTCTGGGGTTCGAATCCCCCTCGCCCCAGACTTTTTGCTTCATTTATTTTTCAATGTTTTGCCACTTGTTTGAAAATATAATAAGCTGGATGTGCCTCTTAAACAAACTGCGCGCGTAGCCCAGATGGTGGGTGTTTTGGCCAATGACTTGGAGGGCGTGAGTTCAATCCCTCTAGGTGACAAAACCATTTTTTTTATCACTTTTCACACTAAATTTCTTCACAACTTCACACAATCAATTCACCTATCAAATTAAATCATTTTCACTTCATTTTTCATACACCTATTATCTAATATATCTATTTTGTGAATAGTCAAAAAAATCATAAAAATATTATTTATTTCTTGAATTTTAATTAGGTTTAAAATAGTATGTTTTTAAGTGTTTTCTTAAATACTTTAAATATATATTATCACTTTATTTTAACCTAATCACTTTGTAAATAAATTTATGATAAAACCCTAATTATTTAGGTCTTAATTGGGTATAGATTTCATCTTTGCCTTAATTAAGTTGACTTTTGTCAATATTCAAAACTGTTTTCAATCTCTAATTAAACGGATGATTAAGGTTTTCAAACAACAAAACCTTGTATCATTCCGAATCATTTTCAAATTGCTTTTACACCAGTATTGTAAAGTACTGGGCCTCTAATAGAGTGTAAGTCCCAAAAACCTTCTCTTCTTAGCTTGTTTTCAAAACTGTATTTTCAAAATCTTCTTTCTGTTTTCAAAACATTCTTCTGGTATTTGAAGGGCATTATTCCCGGTGAAACTCTTCAGATACCTATGTGACCTTTGTCCATCTTCACTTCTTCTGTTTTCAAAAACCATTAACTGTTTATCATATATATATTCAACTGTTATCCATCAATTACTGGTAAGGCTCTGTACATACTTCTTCAATTGCCTCCACTCCATCCAGGTTAGGCTTTACAAGCTTTCAATTTACAGTCTTTATTTAAATTACTGTCAAATATAAACAATGCATATATATTAGTTTAGAACTACGTTTGAGTATAAACCCTAGGACAGTTAAACTATATATATATTATAGGAATATGGCCTAGGATTGAGAATGTCTTCCCGGTGAAGGCTCTTTCCTAATTAGAGATCTGTAGTTCAAACCCCCAAGATGAATTATTCCCGGTGAAACATCTTGGCAAAAACCTTAGAATCCAAAAATAAATAGGACACATCCACCCAAAGAGGAATTATTCCCGGTGAAACCTCTTACCCATTTGCTTAGAGCCAAAATAAGTTCAAAACTACATAGCTTTCTCTTGTGCTATAACAAGGACCCTCGATTAGCCTCCTCTTGGGCTTTGTACAAGGACCCACAGGCTTCTTAAAAGCATTTCCAGCTTCCTCTTGAGCTTGTATACAAGGACCCATCAGGTTTCTTATAAACATAGGAACAGGTCTTTAGTCACCTTTTAGCCTACCCTGGTGAGTTTCTTCCAATTTAATCCAGACTTTAAACAAGCTAAGTTTGTCTCAATTTTGCATTGAGTACACCTTTTGGAATGAGAGACATGGACAGTCTCTGTCACCCTTATCTTCATCAATCTTCCTTAGCAGAGTCTAGGATCCATGCTTTGGGTCATCCTCAGCATTGAGTCAGCCTTCATCTTGGGCTTTAAACAAGAAGTCTCCATTAGATAATCTTTCTGCCATATTTTCAATCACAAAATCCCTGGAAAGGGTTAGCTTCCACACATTCTTTCATTTTTAATCAAAACCCCTGGAAAGGGTTAGCCTCCAAAGTCAATTAAAATCAATCCATCATTTCAATAAAAACCCCTGGAAAGGGTTAGCCTCCAAAGTCAATTAATAAAAAATGTCAAAAAATAAAGTTTCATTTCTCTTAGGAGATAATTTCCCCAAAAGAGTCAAAACCCCTGGAAAGGGTCAGCCTCCCAAAAAAAAAAACATGATAAAGTCAGTCTTTAAACAGACAAATTCACCAGCTGAGTCAAAATCCCTGGAAAGGGTTAGCTTCCAAAGAAAAACAGTCTTTTAATAAATAAAATCTCCTCAGTAGAGTCAAAACCAACAAAAACAGTTAGCCTCAACCTTGGGCTTCATACAAGGCACCTAAACAATAAAACTCCCCTGTCAAGAGTCAGCCTCAACCTTGGGCATTGTACAAGGCAGATAATAGAGTCTCCCCAGTGAGTCCTTCATCATTCAGTAGCCACAACCTTGGGCTTTGTACAAGGCAGATAAACCATATTTTCATGTGTCAAAGATTCCTAACACCTAGGATCTTTTCCCCATAGAGTCATCCATACTCAGTTTATTTAAGAGTCAGCCACAACCTTGGGCTTTGTACAAGGCAGAAAATAATGTTTTCCTTAGCTAGAGTCAGCCACAACCTTGGGCTTTGTACAAGGCACACAAAATAGAGTCATTCATAGTCTCAAAAATTCAATTATCCTCAACAGTTAGCCACAACCTTGGGCTTTGTACAAGGCACATAAATAGAGTCTCCCTAAGTAGAGTCAGCCTCAATTCTGGGCTTTGTACAGAACACAAAAATACCCCTGTAATTAATCCCCAATGGAGTCATCTCCCAGAGTCAATAATAATTAATAAGTCAATCAAAAAGCCTCAAGCTTGGGCCTCATACAAGCCAGCTAAAGTCAAATCTTTTATACAGTAGATAGACATAGCTTATCTCTATAGAGAGATATTTTTACTACTCTACCACATTCAAACAAACAAACATTTCAATTTCAATTTTAATCAAGTCTCCCATTTAGGATTTTGAAAGGCATGAGCTGGCAGTAAAACCCAGACATGTGGTAACTTTCCCTAATTTGGATGAGCATCCTTCTTTCATTTAAGAGGCATTTGACTGGTATACTTGCACATACACAAGTAAGGTCCCCCTCTTGAATGAAATGAATTCAGTTATTCTGTCACTCCTTTAAATGTTTGTGGTAGAATAGTACTAATACCTCTCTGTAAAGATGATTTCATGTCTCTTTACTGTAAACAGAGATTTAATTCCAAGCTTCAACCTTGAGCCTCAAGCAAGGCACCAAAAATAATTAATTTCCCTAGTTAGTTCCCCGAACTACATTAAGCTCTGACTTCCACTAGGGATATGTAGGCATGAGGTTCATAAGGAATCTCAGCGAGCTAATAAAATACCAAAAATAGTCAGTTTGTTTGTCTGTCTGTCTTTTTAATCAATTCAATTCCTTCTCCTAATACAAAGGAGAAACTTTCCCAATCATTAGCAATAAACACAATCACAAATGACACAGAGAAGGTTCCTGTAGAGTACTACAGATATGTAGGGTGTTTAAACACTTCCCTATGTATAACCGACCCCCCGGACTCCAGAATTTCTAGTCTAGGTGAAATCCCCACACTTAGCAAACTCCTAGGGTTTAGTTGAGATCTTTTTTTCCCTTTCCTACTCGTAGGACAAATAAGAAAGTTCGTGTGATATCGTAGGAAGAACTGAAATAAAATTCATCCCACCACGGGCGCATTCTCCTTCCAAATTTCGCGTGAAGGGTCTAGCGTGCCGTCCTCCCAAGTGAAACGGGGAGGTAAAAGAAAACGACACCACACACCCAAGGAATCTTCTCACCAACCAATTAGAGCTCATTTCTGTCTCAGAATTGTCCCCTAAGATCAAGCAAAATCGAGGGCTAGGGGATTGATCAAATGGAATCAAAATTCTCATCATTGCATAAGAGATATTTGCAAACTTCCTTCATGGCCAATAAAACCAAATCAACCTCACTAAGCAAGCTCACTCCTCTGCAACTATACTGAACCATTTGCCTATAAATAGGAGAGCATACCTCAGTAGAAAAACACACCAAAGCAACAGAATTCTTGCTTTCTCTTTTCTTTCATCATACTTAGTTTTTTCAAAGGTCCTTTGGCAAGAAGACTCGGATTCTTCAAACCAAAGCTCTCTCTTTGAAAATAAGTATTCAAACACATTGAGGGAGGCATTTAGAGGTGATCCAAACCTCTGGAACACTTCTGGGCGTGGAGAATCATCATCTTCACCTCTCATTTGGAGCACTTGCAGTTGGAGGACCACAGAACAATTCAGGAGGTTCCAAGCAAGGTTAGGCATCCAGGCTTGTTCCTCAGATCATAGTGAAGCTGTTCAGATGGCTGCAGCTCATCTGTAACTCCAGATTCATCATCCTCCATGTTCACTTGAAGCTCAAATCGAAGGAGTCAAGTAGAGCAATTCAGAAGGTTTGAGGACACAACAAGCATCCAGTTAGCATCACTGAGTCCCAAGGAAGCTTTTGGGATCATTCATACAAGCCAAGGTGCTCTCTATCATCCTCACGACCTCCATTTTCAGAGGTAAGTTTCTAAACTCCATCTCTTTAATTTAAGCACTCTTTGTGATAAAGCTCGATTCTATCTTGTTCAGCATCATCAGAGGATTGAAAACCCTCTATCATCATTCATTTATCTTTCAGTATAGTCATTTAATTTGATTCTCAAATTTTAGGGTTCTTCACGTTTTTTAGTAAATTAGTTAGATGTAGTTAATATAAATTTGTGTTAGTTACATATTTAGAATCGTGAGTGAGTTTAGAACAAGTTTCATGTTTACACCTGGGCCATTGGTTGAGATTTGAGAGAATCATAATTTCAAAAATGTTGGAGCTTGAGGTTGAAGACGAAGATGGAGGGTGGCGCCATTTTTCAAATCTCTGAACAGAGTTTATTTTATATTTAATGATATGTGTTTCATAAACGAATGAATAACTTGCCCCAGTGGTCACACATGCGCTCTTAGTCTCCTCATGCTCAAGGTCTGAGGTTCGAATCCCCCTCGCCTCAGACCTTTTGATTTTTATTTTCTTTTTTGCTTCTATACACTTGAACACTATATGAATTGCATTGAAACCAGCTTGCTATCACCACACGCGCGTTGGCTCAGTGGTGTTTGTTTTGAGTGTGTGACCTAGAGGGCGTGGGTTCAAATCCTCCAAGGGCCAAACTATTTTTTTTAACACCCATTTTCTTTCATTTTTCTCACAAACTTCACACAATTAATTCACCTATCAAATTAATTTATTTTCACTTCATTTTTCACACACTTATTATTTAATATATCTATTTTGTGAATAATCAAAAAATCATAAAAAATATTATTTATTTCATGTATTTTTATTAGGTTTAAAATAGTATGTTTTTAAGTGTTTTCTTAAATACTTTAGATATATATACTTAATTTGTTTTAACCTAATTATTTTGTGGATAATTTTATGATAAAACCCTAATTGTTTAGGTCTTAATTAGGTAAAGAGCTTTATCTTTACCTTAATTAAGTTGACTTTTGTCAATTTTCAAAATTGTTTTCGATCTCTGATTAAACAAAGTGATTAAGGTTTTCAAACAACAAAAACTTACATCATTCCAATCTTCATTTTTCACTGCTTCACAAACAATAAATAATCTCTGGGCCTCTAATAGAGTGTAAGTCCCATCCCCTTTTCATTTTATTAATAAAACTTTTTTCACAACAATATTTCACTTTCAATTGACTGTTTCTCATTTCCAGTACTGTAAAGTACTGGGCCTCTATTAGAGTGTAAGACCCAACACCTTCTTTCTTTTCATAGTTTGTTTTACAAAACTGTATTTTCAAAATCTTCTTTCTGTTTTCAAAACATTCTTCTGGTATTTGAAGGGCATTATTCCCGGTGAAACTCTTCAGATACCTATGTGACCTATGTCCATCTTCACTTCTTCTGTTTTCAAAAACCATTAACTGTTTATCATATATACATTCAACTGTTATCCATCAATTGCTGGTAAGGCTTTGTACATACTTCTTCAAAGGCCTCCACTCCATCCAGGTTAGGCTTTACAAGCTTTCAATTTACAGTCTTTATTTAAATTACTGTCAAATATAGAACTGTGCATATATATATTAGTTTAGAACTACGTTTGAGTATAAACCTTAGGACAGTTAAACTATATATATATTATAGGAATATGACCTAGGATTGAGAATGTCTTCCCGGTGAAGGCTCTTTCCTAATTAGAGATCTGTAGTTCAAACCCCCAAGATGAATTATTCCCGGTGAAACATCTTGGCAAAAACCTTAGAATCCAAAAAATAGGACACATCCACCCAAAGAGGAATTATTCCCGGTGAAACCTCTTACCCATTTGCTTAAAGCCAAAATAAGTTCAAAACCACATAGCTTTCTCTTGTGCTATAACAAGGACCCTCGATGACCCTCGATTAGCCTCCTCTTGGGCTTTGTACAAGGACCCACAGGCTTCTTAAAAGCATTTCCAGCTTCCTCTTGAGCTTGTATACAAGACCCATCAGGTTTCTTATAAACATAGGAACAGGTCTTTAGTCACCTTCTAACATACCCTGGTGAGTTTCTTCCAATTAAAACCAGACTTTAAACAAGCTAAGTTTGTCTCAATTTCACATTGAGTACACCTTTTGGAATGAGAGACATGGACAGTCTCTGCCACCCTTATCTTCATCAATCTTCCTTAGCAGAGTCTAGGATCCATGTTTGCTTATCCTCAGCAAGTGTCAGCCTTCATCTTGGGCTTTAAACAAGAAGTCTCCACTAGATAATCTTTCTGCCAATCATTTTTAACAAAAACCCCTGGAAAGGGTTAGCCTCCAAATCATTCTTTCATCTTAATCAAAACCCCTGGAAAGGGTTAGCCTCCAAAATCACTTCTTCAAAAACCAAAGATTCATTTCTCTTAGGAGATAATTTCCCCAAAAGAGTCAAAACCCCTGGAAAGGGTTAGCCTCCAAAGTCAATTAATAAAAACCTGTTTAAAAGAACAAAACCCCTGGAAAGGGTTAGCTTCCAAAAATCATTCTTTTCAAAAGATAAACTCACCAGCTGAGTCAAAATCCCAGGAAAGGGTTAGCTTCCAAAAAAATCAGTCTTTTAAATAAATCCTTCAGTAGAGTCAAAACCCAACAAAAAATAGTTAGCCTCAACCTTGGGCTTCATACAAGGCACCAAAACAATAAAACTCCCCTGTTAATAGTCAGCCTCAACCTTGGGCATTGTGCAAGGCAGATAATAGAGTCTCCCCAGTGAGTCCTTCATTGTTCAGTAGCCACAACCTTGGGCTTTGTACAAGGCAGATAAACCATATGTCGTGTGTCAAAGATTCCTAACATCTAGGATCTTTTCCCATAGAGTCATCCATACTCAGTTTATTTAAGAGTCCGCCACAACCTTGGGCTTCATACAAGGCAGAAAATAATATTTCCCCTAGTTAGAGTCAGCCTCAATTCTGGGCTTTGTACAGAACACCAAATAAAACCCATCAAAATAGATTTTCCCTAAGTAGAGTCAGCCTCAATTCTGGGCTTTGTACAGAATATAAAAATCCCTTGTAAATTAATCCTCAATGGAGTTTTCTCCCAGAATCATAATAATAATCAATCAATCAAAAAGCCTCAAGCTTGGGCCTCATACAAGCCAGTTAAAAATCAAATCTTTTATACAGTAGATAGACATAGCTTATCTCTATAGAGAGATCTTTCTTCTATCTCACCACATTCAAACAAACAAACATTACATTTCATTTCAATTTCAATCAAGTCTCCCATTTAGGATTTTGAAAGGCATGAGCTGGCAGTAAAACCCAGACATGTGGTAACTTTCCCTAATTTGGATGAGCATCTTTCTTTCATTTAAGAGATACTAGCATACTTGCAAACACACAAGTAAGGTCACTCTCTTAATGAAATGAATTCAATCATTCTGTCACTCTTGTTAAATGTTTGTGGTGGAATAGTAGAAATACCTCTCTATAAAGATGATTTCATGTCTCTTTACTGTAAACAGAGATTTAATTCAAGCTTCAACCTTGAGCTTCAAGCAAGGCACCCAAAAATAATTAATTTCCCTAGTTAGTTCCCCGAACTACATTAAGCTCTGACTTCCATTAGGGATATGTAGGCATGAGGTTCACAAGGAATCTCAGCGAGCTAATTAAATACCAAAAATAGTCAGTCAGTCTGTCTGTCTTTCTTTTATTCAATTCAATTCCTTCTCCTAACACAACGGAGAAACTTTCCCAATAATCATTAGCAGCACAAACACATTTAGACACAGAGAAGGTTCCTGTAGAGTACTACAGATATGTAGGGTGTTTAAACACTTCCCTATGTATAACCGACCCCCCGGACTCCAGAATTTCTAGTCTAGGTGTAATCCCCACACTTAGAAAACTCCTAGGGTTTAGTTGAGATCTTTTTTCCCCTTTCCTACTCGTAGGACAAATAAGAAAGTTCGTGTGATATCGTAG
The DNA here is from genome assembly GCF_029867415.1 of Vicia villosa. NCBI lineage: Eukaryota > Viridiplantae > Streptophyta > Magnoliopsida > Fabales > Fabaceae > Vicia > Vicia villosa. Next base: position 140,748 of record NW_026705369.1, read on the forward strand.
GAAGAACTGAAATAAAATTCATCCCACCACGGGCGCATTCTCCTTCCAAATTTCGCGTGAAGGGTCTAGCGTGCCGTCCTCCCAAGTGAAACGGGGAGGTTAAAAAAACGAAACCACAAACTTACACTCTATTAGAGGCCCACTTAAAAATGATTTACTGTTTATGAAAACAGTTGAAAAGATACGGGGTTCTGTTGTTTGAAAACCTCGATCGTCTGTTTACTTTGAAGTTTGAACATAATTTGAATTTTGACAAAAGTCAACTAAATTGAACTACAGACAAAATCTATACCTAATTAAGACCTAAATGATTAGGGTTTTTAACACTAAAACACCTATGAAATATTAGGTTTTGAAATTTTAATGAAAACATATATTGAAATATATTTTAAAATACTTAAAACAACACCATTTTTAACCTAATAAAAACATATAAAATAAATAATATTTTTATGATTTTTTTGATTATTTATAAAATATATATATTAATCAATAAGTGCATAAAAAATGAATTAAAAAGGAGCTAATTTGATAGGTTAACTAATTGGTTAAAGTTGTGAAGAAATTAAGTGGAAAAGGTGATAAAAAAAATGGTTTTGTCACCTAGAGGGCTTGAACTCGCGCCCTCCAAGTCATTGGCCAAAACTCCCACCATCTGGGCTACGCGCGCAGTTTGTTATTCACACGCATCCAACATAATATATTTTAAAACAAGCCAGAAGATTCAAATTTTGCGCGCGCCATGTTCATCTTCTTCCTCGAGCTTAAAGATTTTCAAATTTCTAACTCTCTGGTTTCTCAACCAAATGGCATGATGTAAACATCAATCTTGTGCCAAATTCCCTCACGAATTCAAATATGTAACTAACATTTATTTATATTAGCTATAACTATCTAATTTCTCAGAGAACTCTAAGAACACATGAACCCTAAATTTGAAATTAAATGACAAGCAAGATAAATAAATGAATGATGATAGAGGGTTTTCAATCCTCTGATGATGCTGAACAAGATAGAATCGAGCTTTATCACAAAGAGTACTTAAATTAAAGAGATGGAGTTCAAAAACTTACCTCTGAAACTGAAGGTCGTACGAGTGATGGAGAACTTCTGGGCTTGTGTGAATGATCCTAAAAGCTTCCTTGGGACTCAGTGATGCTAACTGGATGTTTATTGTGGCCTGAATCCTTCTGAATTTCTCTACTCGACTCCTTCGATTTGAGCTTCAAGTGAACATGGAGGATGATGAATCTGCAGTTACAGATGAGTTGCGACCATCTGGATAGCTTCACTACCTCCTATGGAACGTGTATGGATGACTGGCTTTGCTTGGAACCTCCTGGATTACTTTGTGGACCTCCAACTGCAAATGCTCCAAAGTGAAAGCAACAATGGCGTTCCCCCACTTACAGAAGTGATCCAGGTGCTTGGATCACCTCAAATGAACCCCCTTGAGATGTTAGAAAGCTTACTTTTCAAAGAAGAGCTCTGGTTTGAAGAAAACGATTCTTCTTGCCAAAGAACTTTGAAAAACCATAAGCATGAGAAGAGAAAGAGAAAGCAAGGATTATAGTTGCTTTGGTGTGTTTTCTGAATGAGAAAGAGCCCTCTATTTATAGGCAAATGGCTCAGAGCAATTGAACATAGCAAGCTTGCTTAGTGAAGTGAGTTTGGTTGCTTAGCCATGAAGAAAATTTGAAAATATCCCAAATGCAATGATGCATTTTCGGGCTAGCTTCCCCAACCATTGATCTTGCATAATCTTAGGGAACATTTCTGATTCAGAGGAGGGTTCTAATTGGCTTAGAGCAAGATTCCTTGATGATTCACCATTTGCCATAAATTCAAAAATGCAATCATTACATAATCACATGCCTTTGTTTTTGGGAATCTTCTCTAATCCTTATGCAATGATGAATTTGGATGTATGGCATGTTTTCAGATGCATTAGAGGTCGGGTAGCATCATTTAGAGAAGTCACTTGCACAAAATTGCAAAGTTCAAAAATGATGCATGACCTATAATTTTACTTCATGAGGCCAACTTTGAACAAGCATAACTCTTAGCTCAAAATGAATTTGGGGAAGGTTGAGCACAATTTGGAAGCCATAAACATCTACTTCAAATCATTATTTTATGGTTTCTTCATAATCATTTGGGAAAATTGTGAAAAATGAGCCCAAAGTTGGATGAAAACTAGGTTAAAAACACTTAGAAAAATTTCTAAGTTTTTATGACCTAAAGCTTCAAAATTCCAAATCTCTTAAATGGTTGATCTTTTAAAAAAAGTTCCTATGTAAGATGTTGTTTTATTTTGCAAGATCTACAACTTTCATGTTGGAAGTTTTTTGAGTTGTGTAGGTGAAATTTTGAGTTCCCACAATGCCCTCAAAAACCCTAATTCCCGACTTTTTGCTCCTTGATGATTTTTCTTGAATTTCTTTGGTCAAGTGACTTTAATATCCATATATTGATGATATTGATCTTTGAAATTCATGGTTTGACCAAAAAGCTTAAAAGTCAAAGGTGATCCCATACAGTTGACTTTTTCCAGATAAAGTGAGATTTTGGACTTTTGTGTGGAATTAAGATCTTCTCCTCAAATGAGTGATGTAAATGGGTTATATTGAGGTAGTAGAGGTTCTTGAATCATGTCTTGAGTTTTGGATCCATGCCCTGATTAAAAGTCAACTATCCAGATGAATTAGGTTAAAAACCCTAATTGTCGACCAGATGAAATTGGTGACTGTGGATCTTGAATTGAGGTGTGATGTCCAGTGGATATTATTGTATGAATCATTTGAAGATGATTGAAGTCTTTAATAGATGTCCTGGAGCTTTTTAGGGTTTCCCAAAGGTGATCCCTGATTTCAGTCCTTGATAGGTTCAAAAACCCTAGTCTGGTGACCTGAGTAAACCTGTATTCAGATGACTGGGTGTCTAATCAATCATAGGTGAATATAAAAGTGAAGCTTTTGAGTCCTATGATTGTGTTAGAGACTAATCCTTCTATTGATTGATCCTTTGCCTGAGTTTTCTTGTCTTTGAACATCCTTGATTAAATGCCAGATGAAGAAGTGACTGCTCTGGGTACTTGCTTTTGACCTGATGAAAATCCTGAAGATATGTCATCTCAGGGGGGTCAAAAATTAGGGTATGACATATGGTTCACTCACTAAATGTCAATAACCTAATAATTCCTTCATGAGCAAGAACACATGGAGAAATGAAAAACAAACATGATCAATGAGGATATTTATCATCATACCGCACATACACACCACAAAATCATGTTTATAACTTCAAAACTCATAAAACACCCAATCCACCATTGTTGGTCAAGCTTAGAAAAGAACAAGAACAAGATCAAAACAAAACAAAACTATAAGAATCATACAATCAAGATAAACTAGATTCACCCCCTTACCTTGGTTAGATTCTAGCTTGGTTTGATCTTCTCACAAAATCTCTTCTTCTTCTTCTCTTGTTTTTCTCCTCTTTCTCTTCTCACTTTTCTCTCTATTTCTTTCTTCTTTTCTTTTTCTGGTTTTCTATCTTTCTATACTCTCTTATCTCTTTTCTTTCTACCTCCCCCTACTGCCTATGCATCCATAAAATATCTAAATAAAATATCTATTTTACGGTCTAAACTTAATTGCTCCGAAAAACCCCAAAACGCAAAACAATGCATCATAAATATGTTTACTACCGGAAATATAAAAATCATCGATTAAATAATAATCTACTATACCGAACTATTACCGACTGACACGACTCAAAACGGTAAATTTTAGGAAAATACATCAAACATCACAATTAAACAGAAAAACACATTTATGGGCGTTACAGTAATAACAGAATAAGGGTCCAGAGGCACTAAGTCCGTAAGTCCGAATCTCCAAAATGCTAGGGATAGTAACCAATAGTCCAAAAGAGAGCCTTAAACGTTTTTTAGATTTTTGTTGTTTATTAGTGTTTTAGCATAAAAATAAAGTATGGTCCAAGTGGACAAAAAGAAAATAGCGGAAACATAAACAATACGTCCAAATGGACAAAGGAAAAATAGTGTAATATAAACGTGATGAAATGATAAAGTAAAGCATAAAGCAAGAAATATAAAGAGCAATATAATAAAGTACGGAAATTAAAGTCAATTGTTAGATGTTAAAGATAACCATCTTGAAACTTGTCAAGTATGTTATCAAAGTTAGTAAGAAAGATCGATGGTGAGTGAAGGATGTTCTCGGATTTAAATTCAATGGAACTTTATCAGAAGCTTCAGAAAATCATAGCGACTACACGATAAATTTCCATAAGTCTTAAATCAACCGCATACAATTCTCTTCCATATTTGATCTTTTTATGATTTGGGACACGAAATATTGCGCTATGTTAAGCAGATCGTCAAGTGATTTATATAGAAATCACCCTACAACGAGGCCGGTCAAAACTTTATGTGCTAATGCATGCGAGAGAAGCGATATGTAGATCACTCTCCGAAAGCAATATCGCACGAAAAGAAAAATAGGGAGCGATCTAGTCTTTACCAAGGATCCATAAGAATTCTCAAGGCATTAAGACTTTCATCGATCAAAATAAAAAGAAGTAAAAGATGGAACCACATTCAAAAGCTCCTTTCATCCATAATTTCAATCACTTAATTTTGCGGATTTGGATTCTCATCGTATCGACGCCCTAAGTCCATTGAATTTAGAGAGAAATTAGGCCTCTAACTTGTGATTCAAAGAAAATATCAAAAGAATGGAGTAGAAGATGAGTTAGAATCAAAAACAAGTTAAAAAAAGGCAAAAAAAACACATTCTGCTCAGATGTAAATGGATTTGCACAGAGTGTAAATCGATTTGCATAACTCTGTTTTCAAATCTGCGCAGTTTTCTAGTTATGTAAATCGATTTGCACCAGATGTAAATCGATTTGCACAACACAGTTTAAAAAAAACAGCAAATAAAGAGAAGAAAACTTGTTTAAACATAAATCCAAACACCTTGTGATCTTGGACCAATTTGTGCACGAAAATGTATCAAGTAAGCAAGCAAAACTCAGCAATGTAGAACCAAATGTGCATCAAACATAAACAACAATGGATCACATATTGAATTATGGAAAGGATCTAGAATTTTACCAAATCTTTCACAAACTTTGAATCTTCTTCAAGAACACACAACCATAAGCATTGATCTCTCACAATTGATGAAGAAAGTGATGTTTAGATGGAGGTTTAGCTCTAAATTAGTGAGGTTCAAGATGTGACTCACTAATTTTTATGGAAGAAGAAGAGAGCTTTGAGTGAGGGGTTTGGAAGAGATGAGGAGACAAAGAGCAAGAGTTTTCTTGGCTATCAAAGCTTGAAAAATGAAGATGGGAATGCCTCAATTTATAGGACCTAGGCTTGGGAATTTTTGTGGTTTGGAGTTAGGATTGGAAAATAGAATTAGGCTTGGGAAGTGGATTTGGAGCCAAAAAAGAGATCCAATGGTCTTGATGCAATCACATGAGGGTTTATGATCAAATGATGTAGGTAATCAAATACAAGAGCTAAGTCATGCTTCCCATGCTTACAAATGATGTCAACACTTTCAAAAGCTGAAATTTGCCTTCATTTTTCCAAATTTGCACTGGTGCAATCGATTTACACTTTATGCAAATCTATTTACATGGCTGAAAAAAGGCCAAATCTGGGGCAAAAACAGTTATGCAAATCGATTGCTGTCTTATGCAAATCGATTTGCACTGATGGCAGAAGCAAATCTGGTGCAGAAACAGTTGTGTAAATCGATTTACACCTTATGCAAATCGATTTGCACAGTGAAATTGTTGAAAAATGCCCTTTTTGAAGGATACTTTGACTTGGTACCTACAAAACACAAACATACAAAAGCACAAGGCAATATTTTTGGTATTTTGGTTAGTAAAACAACATATACAAGAAAAACATTGGCGCTTGATGATTCCTTTGCAGATGAATTGTACACAACATCACAAGTAGAGTTCTAAGTCAAAACTTCTTGATTGATGATTGATATGCAAATGATGTGTGATCTTAGGGTCAAAATTGGGGTATGACAATTTCATAAGTGATATAATTTTAAAATTCGTTATTTATAAATGCAACCGAATAAGAGGAAGCTCGAAATTTATTAAATTTAAAATAGAAAAATTAATTTTAAAAATAAATTAAAATAAGAGAGCAAAATTTTAATTAAATCTAATTATTTTTAATTCATTTTTTACTCTTCACTAACTTCTAGTTATAATCAACATAATATATATCTTACATTAAAATTAACATTATGATAAAATACTCATTTTACTTTCTTAATTATATAATTGAATTTAAATTGATTTCTAACTTTTTTTTTCGTGTTACTCTTTTTTCTTAATTTTTAAAATGTTTTTTGAGGATGGATAATTAGGATTATTTTAGTGTCACATTGAATATAAGCTTCAGGATATGGTGCATCACATGGATAGGTCTCTCATATCATGGGAGACCTTTTGATTTATTTATTTTTTGTCTTAAATTAATAAGAGCCATTGAATTGATCAAGAGTACCCTTATACTCTATGTTACACACACAAACTAATCCTAAATAATACCATTACATTAATGAAAAAGCAAAATTGAATGATAATAATAAAAATATATACATATAAAAAATCCCATATATATATATATATATATATATATATATATATATATATATATATATATATATATATATATATATATATATATATATATATATATATATATATAGGAGGGTTATATTTACTCCAAGAGTAAGTGTTCAACACTTACTATAAATCTTAACCATTGATTATCATTAATCCAACGGCTTTAATTAAAGTTTTATATAGAAAAACAATTTATTTATTCGAA